>NC_091479.1:25904578-25909578 GCF_036971445.1 Narcine bancroftii | reverse complement strand
ACAAACACACACACAAACACACAGACGCACGCACGCACGCACGCACACACACACAAACACACACACATGCATGCACGCATACACATACACAAACACACACACGCACCCATGCTCGGGAACACACACTCACGCACTCGCCTACACACCCTCAAACGCACACACAAACACACAGATGTACGCACACATACACACACGCACACGCACACACACTCACACACACACACACACACATGCAGAAACACATACACAGACACGCACACACACACACACAAACACACACACACACAAACACACGCACCCATGCTCGGGCACACACGCACACTCACACAAACACACACACACATGCACTCGCATACACACCCACAAACACACACACAAACACACAGATGCAAGCACGCAGGCACGCACACACACAAACACACACGCACACACACACACACACAAACACACACACATGCACAAACACATACACAGACACAAACACACACACACGAACACACACAAACACACACGCATGCATGCACACACACACAGACACACATAAATGCACAAACACACACACACACACACGCTCGCGCACACACACACTCACACAAACACACACAAACATATGCACGCACACACACACAAACACACACGCACGCATACACACACACAAACACACACACACGCACACACACAAATGCTCACAAATATGCACGCACACACAGGCACACATACACGCTCAAGAACACAGACACACACGCATGCATGCACACACACACACACAAACACACACGCACCCACGCTCACACACACACACTCACACAAACACACACACAAACACACACACACACTCAAACACATACACACACAAACACACACACGCACACACACACACAAACACACACACACATACACACACGCACAAGCACACACACACACACAAACACACACACATGCACAAACACATACACACACACGCACACATGCTCACAAACATGCACACACACACACACACACACGCTCAAGGACACAAAACACACGCATGAATGCACACACTCACAAACACACACACACGCACACATACATGCACGACACACACACACACACAAACAAACACACACACACACACAAACATACACACACCCACGCTCGCGCACACACACACACTCACAGAAACACACACAAACATATGCAGGCACACACACACAAACACACAGATGCACACACGCACGCACGCACACACATAACAACACACACATGCACACACGCATACACCCACACACGCACGCGCACCCACAAACAAACACAGACACACGCACAAACACACACAAACACACACACACATGCACACACTTGCATACACGAACGCACACACGCATGCACACACACGCACACACACATAAACACATACACAGGCACAAACACATGCAGACGCGCTCACACACACACACTCACACAAACACACACACATGCGCACACACACACACAAACACATACGCACACACACAAACACACACACACGCACGTGCACACACACACACAAACACACGCACACACAAACACGCACACACGCACACACACACACAAACACACACACACACACCCACGCTAGCGCTCACACACACACTTTCACACAAACACACACAAACACACAGACGCATGTACGCATGCACACACACACAAAAAACACACACGCACACATACACACACGCACAAACACACACACGCACGCACACATACACACACGCATGCACACAAACACAAACACACAAACACACACACACGAACAAACACACAAACACACACACATGCATGCACACACACACAGACACACACACATGCACAAACGCACACACCCACGCTCGCGCACACACACACACTCACACAAATACACACAAACATATGCACGCACACACACACACAAACACACACGCATGCACACACACACAAACACACACGCACACATGAACGCACACACACACACGCTCACACACATGCACACACTCGCATACACGAATGCGCACACACGCATGCACACACATGCACACAAACATAAACACACACAGACAGGCACACACACATGCAGGCGCACACACACACACAAACACACACAAACACACACACACACACACACACACACGCACACACACACAAACACTCACACGCATGCGTGCACACACACAGACAAACACATGCACAAACACACACACACATGCATGCTCACACATACAAACACACACACGCATGCACGCGCACGGAGGCATGCACACACACACACACGCATACATACCCACAAACACACACACACAAACACACACATGCATGCACGCAGACACACACACACAAACATACACACATGCACACATACACACACACGCACGCACACACACATGCTCACAAACATGCACACGTACACGCACAAACTCACACACACGCTCAAGGGCAAAGACACACACGCATGCATGCACACACACACAAACACACACATAGATGCACACACACACAAACACACACACGCACACACACATGCAAGCACAAACACACACAAACACACACACACAGACACACGCACCCATGCTCTGGCACACACACACACTCACACACACACACACACATGCAGAAACACATACACAGACACGCACACACACACACAAACACACACACACACACACGCACCCATGCTCGGGCACACACACAGACACACATAAATGCACAAAAACACACGCTCGCGCACACACACACACAAACACACACGCACACACACATACAAACACACGCACCCATGCTCGGGAACACTCACATACTCACACAAACACACACACGCACTCGCATACACACACAAAAACACACACACATACAAGCACCCATGCTCTGGCACACACACACACACTGACACCAACACACGCACTTGCACACACACCCACAAACACACACACAAACACACACGCACGCACGCATACACATAAATGCACGCGCACCAACACACAAACACACACATATGCACACACACATACACACACACAAACACACGCACACACACACACACACACACGCACCCATGCTCGGGCACTCACACACACTCTCAAAACACACACACGCACTCGCATACACACCCACAAACACACACAAAAACGCACAGATGCATGCACGCATGCGCACACACGCGCACGCACACATACACACACGCACGCGCACAAACACATACACACACAAACACACACACACACACACGAACACACACACAAACACACACACATGCATGCACACACACAGACACACACACATGCACAAACACACACACCCACGCCCGCGCTCACACACACACTCACACAAACAAACACAAACATATGCACGCACACACACACACACACAAACACACACACACACACATGCACCCATGCTCGGGCACACACTCATACTCACACAAACACACACACTCACTCGCATACACACCCAAAACACACACACACATACACGCACCCATGCTCTGGCACACACACACTCACACCAACACACGCACTCGCATACACACCCACAAACACACACACACAGACACACATAAATGCACAAACACACACACACACACGCTCGCGCACACACACACTCACACAAACACACACAAACATATGCACGCACACACACACAAACACACACGCACGCACACACACACAAACACACACACACGCACACACACAAATGCTCACAAATATGCACGCACACACAGGCACACATACACGCTCAAGAACACAGACACACACGCATGCATGCACACACACACACACAAACACACACACGCACCCACGCTCACACACACACACTCACACAAACACACACACAAACACACACACACTCAAACACATACACACACAAACACACACACAAACACACACACGCACACACACACACACATACACACACGCACAAGCACACACACACACACAAACACACACACATGCACAAACACATACACACACACGCACACATGCTCACAAACATGCACACACACACACACACACACGCTCAAGGACACAAAACACACGCATGAATGCACACACTCACAAACACACACACACACACACATACATGCACGACACACACACACACACAAACAAACACACACACATACACACACATGCACGCGCAACCACACACAAACACACACACACACACGCACAAACTCATACACACACACACACAAACACGCACACACGCACCCATGTTCGGGCACACACGCACTCGCATACACACCCACAAATGCACACACAAACACACAGACGCACGCACGCACACACACAAACACACACACACGCACACATACACATACACACACGCACGCGCACACACACAAACACACACACACGCACAAACATACACACACACGCTCGCGCACACACACACACTCACAGAAACACACACAAACATATGCAGGCACACACACACAAACACACAGATGCACACACGCACGCACGCACACACATAACAACACACACATGCACACACGCATACACCCACACACGCACGCGCACCCACAAACAAACACAGACACACGCACAAACACACACAAACACACACACACACATGCACACACTTGCATACACGAACACACACACGCATGCACACACACACACACACACATAAACACATACACAGGCACAAACACATGCAGACGCGCTCACACACACACACTCACACAAACACACACACATGCGCACACACACACACAAACACATACGCACACACACACAAACACACACACACGTACGTGCACACACACACAAACACACACACACACCCACGCTCACGCTCACACACACACTCCCACACAAACACACACAAACACACAGACGCATGTACGCATGCACACACACACACAGAAACACACACGCACACATACACACACGCACAAACACACACACGCACGCACACATACACACACGCACGCACACAAACACATACACACAAACACACACACACGAACAAACACACAAACACACACACATGCATGCACACACACA
>NC_091479.1:25894578-25897078 GCF_036971445.1 Narcine bancroftii | reverse complement strand
ACTCGCATACACACCCACAAACACACACACAAACACACAGATGCAAGCACGCAGGCACGCACACACACAAACACACTCGCACACACACACACACACAAACACACACACATGCACAAACACATACACAGACACAAACACACACACACGAACACACACAAACACACACGCATGCATGCACACACACACAGACACACATAAATGCACAAACACACACACACACACACGCTCGCGCACACACACACTCACACAAACACACACAAACATATGCACGCACACACACACAAACACACACGCACGCACACACACACACAAACACACACACACGCACACACACAAATGCTCACAAATATGCACGCACACACAGGCACACATACACGCTCAAGAACACAGACACACACGCATGCATGCACACACACACACACAAACACACACGCACCCACGCTCACACACACACACTCACACAAACACACACACAAACACACACACACACTCAAACACATACACACACAAACACACACACGCACACACACACACAAACACACACACACATACACACACGCACAAGCACACACACACACACACAAACACACACACATGCACAAACACATACACACACACGCACACATGCTCACAAACATGCACACACACACACACACACACGCTCAAGGACACAAAACACACGCATGAATGCACACACTCACAAACACACACACACGCACACATACATGCACGACACACACACACACACAAACAAACACACACACACACACAAACATACACACACCCACGCTCGCGCACACACACACACTCACAGAAACACACACAAACATATGCAGGCACACACACACAAACACACAGATGCACACACGCACGCACGCACACACATAACAACACACACATGCACACACGCATACACCCACACACGCACGCGCACCCACAAACAAACACAGACACACGCACAAACACACACAAACACACACACACATGCACACACTTGCATACACGAACGCACACACGCATGCACACACACGCACACACACATAAACACATACACAGGCACAAACACATGCAGACGCGCTCACACACACACACTCACACAAACACACACACATGCGCACACACACACACAAACACATACGCACACACACAAACACACACACACGCACGTGCACACACACACACAAACACACGCACACACAAACACGCACACACGCACACACACACACAAACACACACACACACCCACGCTAGCGCTCACACACACACTTTCACACAAACACACACAAACACACAGACGCATGTACGCATGCACACACACACAAAAAACACACACGCACACATACACACACGCACAAACACACACACGCACGCACACATACACACACGCATGCACACAAACACAAACACACAAACACACACACACGAACAAACACACAAACACACACACATGCATGCACACACACACAGACACACACACATGCACAAACGCACACACCCACGCTCGCGCACACACACACACTCACACAAATACACACAAACATATGCACGCACACACACACACAAACACACACGCATGCACACACACACAAACACACACGCACACATGAACGCACACACACACACGCTCACACACATGCACACACTCGCATACACGAATGCGCACACACGCATGCACACACATGCACACAAACATAAACACACACAGACAGGCACACACACATGCAGGCGCACACACACACACAAACACACACAAACACACACACACACACACACACACGCACACACACACAAACACTCACACGCATGCGTGCACACACACAGACAAACACATGCACAAACACACACACACATGCATGCTCACACATACAAACACACACACGCATGCACGCGCACGGAGGCATGCACACACACACACACGCATACATACCCACAAACACACACACACAAACACACACATGCATGCACGCAGACACACACACACAAACATACACACATGCACACATACACACACACGCACGCACACACACATGCTCACAAACATGCACACGTACACGCACAAACTCACACACACGCTCAAGGGCAAAGACACACACGCATGCATGCACACACACACAAACACACACATAGATGCACACACACACAAACACACACACGCACACACACATGCAAGCACAAACACACACAAACACACACACACAGACACACGCACCCATGCTCTGGCACACACACACACTCACACACACACACACACATGCAGAAACACATACACAGACACGCACACACACACACAAACACACACACACACACACGCACCCATGCTCGGGCACACACACAGACACACATAAATGCACAAAAACACACGCTCGCGCACACACACACACAAACACACACGCACACACACATACAAACACACGCACCCATGCTCGGGAACACTCACATACTCACACAAACACACACACGCACTCGCATACACACACAAAAACACACACACATACAAGCA
>NC_091479.1:25879578-25884578 GCF_036971445.1 Narcine bancroftii | reverse complement strand
CACCCACACACGCACGCGCACCCACAAACAAACACAGACACACGCACAAACACACACAAACACACACACACATGCACACACTTGCATACACGAACGCACACACGCATGCACACACACGCACACACACATAAACACATACACAGGCACAAACACATGCAGACGCGCTCACACACACACACTCACACAAACACACACACATGCGCACACACACACACAAACACATACGCACACACACAAACACACACACACGCACGTGCACACACACACACAAACACATGCACACACAAACACGCACACACGCACACACACACACAAACACACACACACACACCCACGCTAGCGCTCACACACACACTTTCACACAAACACACACAAACACACAGACGCATGTACGCATGCACACACACACAAAAAACACACACGCACACATACACACACGCACAAACACACACACGCACGCACACATACACACACGCATGCACACAAACACAAACACACAAACACACACACACGAACAAACACACAAACACACACACATGCATGCACACACACACAGACACACACACATGCACAAACGCACACACCCACGCTCGCGCACACACACACACTCACACAAATACACACAAACATATGCACGCACACACACACACAAACACACACGCATGCACACACACACAAACACACACGCACACATGAACGCACACACACACACGCTCACACACATGCACACACTCGCATACACGAATGCGCACACACGCATGCACACACATGCACACAAACATAAACACACACAGACAGGCACACACACATGCAGGCGCACACACACACACAAACACACACAAACACACACACACACACACACACACACGCACACACACACAAACACTCACACGCATGCGTGCACACACACAGACAAACACATGCACAAACACACACACACATGCATGCTCACACATACAAACACACACACGCATGCACGCGCACGGAGGCATGCACACACACACACACACGCATACATACCCACAAACACACACACACAAACACACACATGCATGCACGCAGACACACACACACAAACATACACACATGCACACATACACACACACGCACGCACACACACATGCTCACAAACATGCACACGTACACGCACAAACTCACACACACGCTCAAGGGCAAAGACACACACGCATGCATGCACACACACACAAACACACACATAGATGCACACACACACAAACACACACACGCACACACACATGCAAGCACAAACACACACAAACACACACACACAGACACACGCACCCATGCTCTGGCACACACACACACTCACACACACACACACACATGCAGAAACACATACACAGACACGCACACACACACACAAACACACACACACACACACGCACCCATGCTCGGGCACACACACAGACACACATAAATGCACAAAAACACACGCTCGCGCACACACACACAAACACACACGCACACACACATACAAACACACGCACCCATGCTCGGGAACACTCACATACTCACACAAACACACACACGCACTCGCATACACACACAAAAACACACACACATACAAGCACCCATGCTCTGGCACACACACACACACTGACACCAACACACGCACTTGCACACACACCCACAAACACACACACAAACACACACGCACGCACGCATACACATAAATGCACGCGCACCAACACACAAACACACACATATGCACACACACATACACACACACAAACACACGCACACACACACACACACACACGCACCCATGCTCGGGCACTCACACACACTCTCAAAACACACACACGCACTCGCATACACACCCACAAACACACACAAAAACGCACAGATGCATGCACGCATGCGCACACACGCGCACGCACACATACACACACGCACGCGCACAAACACATACACACACAAACACACACACACACACACGAACACACACACAAACACACACACATGCATGCACACACACAGACACACACACATGCACAAACACACACACCCACGCCCGCGCTCACACACACACTCACACAAACAAACACAAACATATGCACGCACACACACACACACACAAACACACACACACACACATGCACCCATGCTCGGGCACACACTCATACTCACACAAACACACACACTCACTCGCATACACACCCAAAACACACACACACATACACGCACCCATGCTCTGGCACACACACACTCACACCAACACACGCACTCGCATACACACCCACAAACACACACACACAGACACACATAAATGCACAAACACACACACACACACGCTCGCGCACACACACACTCACACAAACACACACAAACATATGCACGCACACACACACAAACACACACGCACGCACACACACACAAACACACACACACGCACACACACAAATGCTCACAAATATGCACGCACACACAGGCACACATACACGCTCAAGAACACAGACACACACGCATGCATGCACACACACACACACAAACACACACACGCACCCACGCTCACACACACACACTCACACAAACACACACACAAACACACACACACTCAAACACATACACACACAAACACACACACAAACACACACACGCACACACACACACACATACACACACGCACAAGCACACACACACACACAAACACACACACATGCACAAACACATACACACACACGCACACATGCTCACAAACATGCACACACACACACACACATGCTCAAGGACACAAAACACACGCATGAATGCACACACTCACAAACACACACACACACACACATACATGCACGACACACACACACACACAAACAAACACACACACATACACACACATGCACGCGCAACCACACACAAACACACACACACACACGCACAAACTCATACACACACACACACAAACACGCACACACGCACCCATGTTCGGGCACACACGCACTCGCATACACACCCACAAATGCACACACAAACACACAGACGCATGCACGCACACACACAAACACACACACACGCACACATACACATACACACACGCACGCGCACACACACAAACACACACACACGCACAAACATACACACACACGCTCGCGCACACACACACACTCACAGAAACACACACAAACATATGCAGGCACACACACACAAACACACAGATGCACACACGCACGCACGCACACACATAACAACACACACATGCACACACGCATACACCCACACACGCACGCGCACCCACAAACAAACACAGACACACGCACAAACACACACAAACACACACACACACATGCACACACTTGCATACACGAACACACACACGCATGCACACACACACACACACACATAAACACATACACAGGCACAAACACATGCAGACGCGCTCACACACACACACTCACACAAACACACACACATGCGCACACACACACACAAACACATACGCACACACACACAAACACACACACACGTACGTGCACACACACACAAACACACACACACACCCACGCTCGCGCTCACACACACACTCCCACACAAACACACACAAACACACAGACGCATGTACGCATGCACACACACACACAGAAACACACACGCACACATACACACACGCACAAACACACACACGCACGCACACATACACACACGCACGCACACAAACACATACACACAAACACACACACACGAACAAACACACAAACACACACACATGCATGCACACACACAGACACACACACATGCACAAACGCACACAACCACGCTCGCGCACACACACACACTCACACAAATACACACAAACATATGCACGCACACACACACACAAACACACACGCACGCACGCACACACAAACACACACGCACACATGAACGCACACGCACACACACACACACACATGCACACACTCACATACACGAATGCGCACACACGCATGCACACACATGCACACAAACATAAACACACACAGACAGGCACACACACATGCAGGCGCACACACACACACAAACACACACAAACACACACACACACACACACACAAACACAGGCACCCATGCTCGGGAACACACACATACTCACATAAAAACACACACGCACTCGCATACACACACAAAAACACACACACATACACGTACCCATGCTGTGGCACACACACACACTGACACCAACACACGCACTCGCATACACACCCACAAACACACACACAAACACAGAGACGCACGCACGCACGCACACACACAGACACACACACATGCACACATACACACACATGCAATCGCACACACACAAACACACACACACGCACAAACACATACACACACAAACACACACACGCACACACACACAAACACTCACACGCATGCGCGCACACACACAGACAAACACATGCACAAACACACACACACATGCATGCTCACACATACAAACACACACACGCATGCACGCGCACGGAGGCATGCACACACACACACACACATACATACCCACAAACACACACACACAAACACACACATGCATGCACGCAGACACACACACACAAACATACACACATGCACACATACACACACACGCACGCACACACACATGCTCACAAACATGCACACGTACACGCACAAACTCACACACACGCTCAAGGGCAAAGACACACACGCATGCATGCACACACACACAAACACACACATAGATGCACACACACACAAACACACACACGCACACACACATGCAAGCACAAACACACACGCACACACACACACATGCTCACAAACATGCACACACACACACACACACACACACACTCAAGGACACAGACACACACGCATGCATGCACATACTCACAAACACACACACGCACACACACATGCACGACACACTCACACACAAACAAACACACACATACACACACACGCACGCGCAACCACACACAAACACACACACACACGCACAAACACATACACACACACACAAACACGCACACACGCACCCATGTTCG
>NC_091479.1:25872078-25877078 GCF_036971445.1 Narcine bancroftii | reverse complement strand
CGCATGCATGCACACACACACAAACACACACATAGATGCACACACACACAAACACACACACGCACACACACATGCAAGCACACACACACACAAACACACACACAGACACACGCACCCATGCTCTGGCACACACACACACTCACACAAACACACACACATGCACTCGCATACACACCCACAAACACACACACAAACACAGAGACGCACGCACGCTCATACACACACAAACACACACACACACACACACACACACACACACACACACACACACACACACACACACACACACACACACACACACTCACTCACAAATGCTCACAAGCATGCACGCACACACAGGCACACATACACGCTCAAGGACACAGACACACACGCATGCATGCACGCACACACACACAAACACACACACGCACCCACGCTCACACATACACACTCACAAAAACACAAACACACAAACACACACACACTCAAATACATACACACACAAACACACACACGCACACACACACACAAACACGCACACACACACACAAACACACACACACACGCGCGCACACACACACACAAACACACACACACGCACACACACACACATGCTCACAAACATGCACACACACACACACACACACACACACTCAAGGACACAGACACACACGCATGCATGCACACACACACACACAAACACACACGCACCCACGCTCACACACACACACTCACACAAACACACACACAAACACACACACACACTCAAACACATACACACACAAACACACACACGCACACACACACACAAACACACACACACATACACACACGCACAAGCACACACACACACACAAACACACACACATGCACAAACACATACACACACACGCACACATGCTCACAAACATGCACACACACACACACACACACGCTCAAGGACACAAAACACACGCATGAATGCACACACTCACAAACACACACACACGCACACATACATGCACGACACACACACACACACAAACAAACACACACACACACACAAACATACACACACCCACGCTCGCGCACACACACACACTCACAGAAACACACACAAACATATGCAGGCACACACACACAAACACACAGATGCACACACGCACGCACGCACACACATAACAACACACACATGCACACACGCATACACCCACACACGCACGCGCACCCACAAACAAACACAGACACACGCACAAACACACACAAACACACACACACATGCACACACTTGCATACACGAACGCACACACGCATGCACACACACGCACACACACATAAACACATACACAGGCACAAACACATGCAGACGCGCTCACACACACACACTCACACAAACACACACACATGCGCACACACACACACAAACACATACGCACACACACAAACACACACACACGCACGTGCACACACACACACAAACACACGCACACACAAACACGCACACACGCACACACACACACAAACACACACACACACCCACGCTAGCGCTCACACACACACTTTCACACAAACACACACAAACACACAGACGCATGTACGCATGCACACACACACAAAAAACACACACGCACACATACACACACGCACAAACACACACACGCACGCACACATACACACACGCATGCACACAAACACAAACACACAAACACACACACACGAACAAACACACAAACACACACACATGCATGCACACACACACAGACACACACACATGCACAAACGCACACACCCACGCTCGCGCACACACACACACTCACACAAATACACACAAACATATGCACGCACACACACACACAAACACACACGCATGCACACACACACAAACACACACGCACACATGAACGCACACACACACACGCTCACACACATGCACACACTCGCATACACGAATGCGCACACACGCATGCACACACATGCACACAAACATAAACACACACAGACAGGCACACACACATGCAGGCGCACACACACACACAAACACACACAAACACACACACACACACACACACACGCACACACACACAAACACTCACACGCATGCGTGCACACACACAGACAAACACATGCACAAACACACACACACATGCATGCTCACACATACAAACACACACACGCATGCACGCGCACGGAGGCATGCACACACACACACACGCATACATACCCACAAACACACACACACAAACACACACATGCATGCACGCAGACACACACACACAAACATACACACATGCACACATACACACACACGCACGCACACACACATGCTCACAAACATGCACACGTACACGCACAAACTCACACACACGCTCAAGGGCAAAGACACACACGCATGCATGCACACACACACAAACACACACATAGATGCACACACACACAAACACACACACGCACACACACATGCAAGCACAAACACACACAAACACACACACACAGACACACGCACCCATGCTCTGGCACACACACACACTCACACACACACACACACATGCAGAAACACATACACAGACACGCACACACACACACAAACACACACACACACACACGCACCCATGCTCGGGCACACACACAGACACACATAAATGCACAAAAACACACGCTCGCGCACACACACACACAAACACACACGCACACACACATACAAACACACGCACCCATGCTCGGGAACACTCACATACTCACACAAACACACACACGCACTCGCATACACACACAAAAACACACACACATACAAGCACCCATGCTCTGGCACACACACACACACTGACACCAACACACGCACTTGCACACACACCCACAAACACACACACAAACACACACGCACGCACGCATACACATAAATGCACGCGCACCAACACACAAACACACACATATGCACACACACATACACACACACAAACACACGCACACACACACACACACACACACGCACCCATGCTCGGGCACTCACACACACTCTCAAAACACACACACGCACTCGCATACACACCCACAAACACACACAAAAACGCACAGATGCATGCACGCATGCGCACACACGCGCACGCACACATACACACACGCACGCGCACAAACACATACACACACAAACACACACACACACACACGAACACACACACAAACACACACACATGCATGCACACACACAGACACACACACATGCACAAACACACACACCCACGCCCGCGCTCACACACACACTCACACAAACAAACACAAACATATGCACGCACACACACACACACACAAACACACACACACACACATGCACCCATGCTCGGGCACACACTCATACTCACACAAACACACACACTCACTCGCATACACACCCAAAACACACACACACATACACGCACCCATGCTCTGGCACACACACACTCACACCAACACACGCACTCGCATACACACCCACAAACACACACACACAGACACACATAAATGCACAAACACACACACACACACGCTCGCGCACACACACACTCACACAAACACACACAAACATATGCACGCACACACACACAAACACACACGCACGCACACACACACAAACACACACACACGCACACACACAAATGCTCACAAATATGCACGCACACACAGGCACACATACACGCTCAAGAACACAGACACACACGCATGCATGCACACACACACACACAAACACACACACGCACCCACGCTCACACACACACACTCACACAAACACACACACAAACACACACACACTCAAACACATACACACACAAACACACACACAAACACACACACGCACACACACACACACATACACACACGCACAAGCACACACACACACACAAACACACACACATGCACAAACACATACACACACACGCACACATGCTCACAAACATGCACACACACACACACACACGCTCAAGGACACAAAACACACGCATGAATGCACACACTCACAAACACACACACACACACACATACATGCACGACACACACACACACACAAACAAACACACACACATACACACACATGCACGCGCAACCACACACAAACACACACACACACACGCACAAACTCATACACACACACACACAAACACGCACACACGCACCCATGTTCGGGCACACACGCACTCGCATACACACCCACAAATGCACACACAAACACACAGACGCACGCACGCACACACACAAACACACACACACGCACACATACACATACACACACGCACGCGCACACACACAAACACACACACACGCACAAACATACACACACACGCTCGCGCACACACACACACTCACAGAAACACACACAAACATATGCAGGCACACACACACAAACACACAGATGCACACACGCACGCACGCACACACATAACAACACACACATGCACACACGCATACACCCACACACGCACGCGCACCCACAAACAAACACAGACACACGCACAAACACACACAAACACACACACACACATGCACACACTTGCATACACGAACACACACACGCATGCACACACACACACACACACATAAACACATACACAGGCACAAACACATGCAGACGCGCTCACACACACACACTCACACAAACACACACACATGCGCACACACACACACAAACACATACGCACACACACACAAACACACACACACGTACGTGCACACACACACAAACACACACACACACCCACGCTCGCGCTCACACACACACTCCCACACAAACACACACAAACACACAGACGCATGTACGCATGCACACACACACACAGAAACACACACACACACATACACACACGCACAAACACACACACGCACGCACACATACACACACGCACGCACACAAACACATACACACAAACACACACACACGAACAAACACACAAACACACACACATGCATGCACACACACAGACACACACACATGCACAAACGCACACAACCACGCTCGCGCACACACACACACTCACACAAATACACACAAACATATGCACGCACACACACAC
>NC_091479.1:25859578-25864578 GCF_036971445.1 Narcine bancroftii | reverse complement strand
ACGCTCAAGGACACAAAACACACGCATGAATGCACACACTCACAAACACACACACACGCACACATACATGCACGACACACACACACACACAAACAAACACACACACACACACAAACATACACACACCCACGCTCGCGCACACACACACACTCACAGAAACACACACAAACATATGCAGGCACACACACACAAACACACAGATGCACACACGCACGCACGCACACACATAACAACACACACATGCACACACGCATACACCCACACACGCACGCGCACCCACAAACAAACACAGACACACGCACAAACACACACAAACACACACACACATGCACACACTTGCATACACGAACGCACACACGCATGCACACACACGCACACACACATAAACACATACACAGGCACAAACACATGCAGACGCGCTCACACACACACACTCACACAAACACACACACATGCGCACACACACACACAAACACATACGCACACACACAAACACACACACACGCACGTGCACACACACACACAAACACATGCACACACAAACACGCACACACGCACACACACACACAAACACACACACACACACCCACGCTAGCGCTCACACACACACTTTCACACAAACACACACAAACACACAGACGCATGTACGCATGCACACACACACAAAAAACACACACGCACACATACACACACGCACAAACACACACACGCACGCACACATACACACACGCATGCACACAAACACAAACACACAAACACACACACACGAACAAACACACAAACACACACACATGCATGCACACACACACAGACACACACACATGCACAAACGCACACACCCACGCTCGCGCACACACACACACTCACACAAATACACACAAACATATGCACGCACACACACACACAAACACACACGCATGCACACACACACAAACACACACGCACACATGAACGCACACACACACACGCTCACACACATGCACACACTCGCATACACGAATGCGCACACACGCATGCACACACATGCACACAAACATAAACACACACAGACAGGCACACACACATGCAGGCGCACACACACACACAAACACACACAAACACACACACACACACACACACACACGCACACACACACAAACACTCACACGCATGCGTGCACACACACAGACAAACACATGCACAAACACACACACACATGCATGCTCACACATACAAACACACACACGCATGCACGCGCACGGAGGCATGCACACACACACACACACGCATACATACCCACAAACACACACACACAAACACACACATGCATGCACGCAGACACACACACACAAACATACACACATGCACACATACACACACACGCACGCACACACACATGCTCACAAACATGCACACGTACACGCACAAACTCACACACACGCTCAAGGGCAAAGACACACACGCATGCATGCACACACACACAAACACACACATAGATGCACACACACACAAACACACACACGCACACACACATGCAAGCACAAACACACACAAACACACACACACAGACACACGCACCCATGCTCTGGCACACACACACACTCACACACACACACACACATGCAGAAACACATACACAGACACGCACACACACACACAAACACACACACACACACACGCACCCATGCTCGGGCACACACACAGACACACATAAATGCACAAAAACACACGCTCGCGCACACACACACAAACACACACGCACACACACATACAAACACACGCACCCATGCTCGGGAACACTCACATACTCACACAAACACACACACGCACTCGCATACACACACAAAAACACACACACATACAAGCACCCATGCTCTGGCACACACACACACACTGACACCAACACACGCACTTGCACACACACCCACAAACACACACACAAACACACACGCACGCACGCATACACATAAATGCACGCGCACCAACACACAAACACACACATATGCACACACACATACACACACACAAACACACGCACACACACACACACACACACGCACCCATGCTCGGGCACTCACACACACTCTCAAAACACACACACGCACTCGCATACACACCCACAAACACACACAAAAACGCACAGATGCATGCACGCATGCGCACACACGCGCACGCACACATACACACACGCACGCGCACAAACACATACACACACAAACACACACACACACACACGAACACACACACAAACACACACACATGCATGCACACACACAGACACACACACATGCACAAACACACACACCCACGCCCGCGCTCACACACACACTCACACAAACAAACACAAACATATGCACGCACACACACACACACACAAACACACACACACACACATGCACCCATGCTCGGGCACACACTCATACTCACACAAACACACACACTCACTCGCATACACACCCAAAACACACACACACATACACGCACCCATGCTCTGGCACACACACACTCACACCAACACACGCACTCGCATACACACCCACAAACACACACACACAGACACACATAAATGCACAAACACACACACACACACGCTCGCGCACACACACACTCACACAAACACACACAAACATATGCACGCACACACACACAAACACACACGCACGCACACACACACAAACACACACACACGCACACACACAAATGCTCACAAATATGCACGCACACACAGGCACACATACACGCTCAAGAACACAGACACACACGCATGCATGCACACACACACACACAAACACACACACGCACCCACGCTCACACACACACACTCACACAAACACACACACAAACACACACACACTCAAACACATACACACACAAACACACACACAAACACACACACGCACACACACACACACATACACACACGCACAAGCACACACACACACACAAACACACACACATGCACAAACACATACACACACACGCACACATGCTCACAAACATGCACACACACACACACACATGCTCAAGGACACAAAACACACGCATGAATGCACACACTCACAAACACACACACACACACACATACATGCACGACACACACACACACACAAACAAACACACACACATACACACACATGCACGCGCAACCACACACAAACACACACACACACACGCACAAACTCATACACACACACACACAAACACGCACACACGCACCCATGTTCGGGCACACACGCACTCGCATACACACCCACAAATGCACACACAAACACACAGACGCATGCACGCACACACACAAACACACACACACGCACACATACACATACACACACGCACGCGCACACACACAAACACACACACACGCACAAACATACACACACACGCTCGCGCACACACACACACTCACA
Organism: Narcine bancroftii; assembly: GCF_036971445.1. Classification (NCBI taxonomy): domain Eukaryota; kingdom Metazoa; phylum Chordata; class Chondrichthyes; order Torpediniformes; family Narcinidae; genus Narcine; species Narcine bancroftii. The sequence continues at coordinate 25,861,192 of NC_091479.1, read as the reverse complement.
GAAACACACACAAACATATGCAGGCACACACACACAAACACACAGATGCACACACGCACGCACGCACACACATAACAACACACACATGCACACACGCATACACCCACACACGCACGCGCACCCACAAACAAACACAGACACACGCACAAACACACACAAACACACACACACACATGCACACACTTGCATACACGAACACACACACGCATGCACACACACACACACACACATAAACACATACACAGGCACAAACACATGCAGACGCGCTCACACACACACACTCACACAAACACACACACATGCGCACACACACACACAAACACATACGCACACACACACAAACACACACACACGTACGTGCACACACACACAAACACACACACACACCCACGCTCGCGCTCACACACACACTCCCACACAAACACACACAAACACACAGACGCATGTACGCATGCACACACACACACAGAAACACACACGCACACATACACACACGCACAAACACACACACGCACGCACACATACACACACGCACGCACACAAACACATACACACAAACACACACACACGAACAAACACACAAACACACACACATGCATGCACACACACAGACACACACACATGCACAAACGCACACAACCACGCTCGCGCACACACACACACTCACACAAATACACACAAACATATGCACGCACACACACACACAAACACACACGCACGCACGCACACACAAACACACACGCACACATGAACGCACACGCACACACACACACACACATGCACACACTCACATACACGAATGCGCACACACGCATGCACACACATGCACACAAACATAAACACACACAGACAGGCACACACACATGCAGGCGCACACACACACACAAACACACACAAACACACACACACACACACACACAAACACAGGCACCCATGCTCGGGAACACACACATACTCACATAAAAACACACACGCACTCGCATACACACACAAAAACACACACACATACACGTACCCATGCTGTGGCACACACACACACTGACACCAACACACGCACTCGCATACACACCCACAAACACACACACAAACACAGAGACGCACGCACGCACGCACACACACAGACACACACACATGCACACATACACACACATGCAATCGCACACACACAAACACACACACACGCACAAACACATACACACACAAACACACACACGCACACACACACAAACACTCACACGCATGCGCGCACACACACAGACAAACACATGCACAAACACACACACACATGCATGCTCACACATACAAACACACACACGCATGCACGCGCACGGAGGCATGCACACACACACACACACATACATACCCACAAACACACACACACAAACACACACATGCATGCACGCAGACACACACACACAAACATACACACATGCACACATACACACACACGCACGCACACACACATGCTCACAAACATGCACACGTACACGCACAAACTCACACACACGCTCAAGGGCAAAGACACACACGCATGCATGCACACACACACAAACACACACATAGATGCACACACACACAAACACACACACGCACACACACATGCAAGCACAAACA
>NC_091479.1:25849578-25852078 GCF_036971445.1 Narcine bancroftii | reverse complement strand
CATGCACACACACGCACACACACATAAACACATACACAGGCACAAACACATGCAGACGCGCTCACACACACACACTCACACAAACACACACACATGCGCACACACACACACAAACACATACGCACACACACAAACACACACACACGCACGTGCACACACACACACAAACACACGCACACACAAACACGCACACACGCACACACACACACAAACACACACACACACACCCACGCTAGCGCTCACACACACACTTTCACACAAACACACACAAACACACAGACGCATGTACGCATGCACACACACACAAAAAACACACACGCACACATACACACACGCACAAACACACACACGCACGCACACATACACACACGCATGCACACAAACACAAACACACAAACACACACACACGAACAAACACACAAACACACACACATGCATGCACACACACACAGACACACACACATGCACAAACGCACACACCCACGCTCGCGCACACACACACACTCACACAAATACACACAAACATATGCACGCACACACACACACAAACACACATGCATGCACACACACACAAACACACACGCACACATGAACGCACACACACACACGCTCACACACATGCACACACTCGCATACACGAATGCGCACACACGCATGCACACACATGCACACAAACATAAACACACACAGACAGGCACACACACATGCAGGCGCACACACACACACAAACACACACAAACACACACACACACACACACACACGCACACACACACAAACACTCACACGCATGCGTGCACACACACAGACAAACACATGCACAAACACACACACACATGCATGCTCACACATACAAACACACACACGCATGCACGCGCACGGAGGCATGCACACACACACACACGCATACATACCCACAAACACACACACACAAACACACACATGCATGCACGCAGACACACACACACAAACATACACACATGCACACATACACACACACGCACGCACACACACATGCTCACAAACATGCACACGTACACGCACAAACTCACACACACGCTCAAGGGCAAAGACACACACGCATGCATGCACACACACACAAACACACACATAGATGCACACACACACAAACACACACACGCACACACACATGCAAGCACAAACACACACAAACACACACACACAGACACACGCACCCATGCTCTGGCACACACACACACTCACACACACACACACACATGCAGAAACACATACACAGACACGCACACACACACACAAACACACACACACACACACGCACCCATGCTCGGGCACACACACAGACACACATAAATGCACAAAAACACACGCTCGCGCACACACACACACAAACACACACGCACACACACATACAAACACACGCACCCATGCTCGGGAACACTCACATACTCACACAAACACACACACGCACTCGCATACACACACAAAAACACACACACATACAAGCACCCATGCTCTGGCACACACACACACACTGACACCAACACACGCACTTGCACACACACCCACAAACACACACACAAACACACACGCACGCACGCATACACATAAATGCACGCGCACCAACACACAAACACACACATATGCACACACACATACACACACACAAACACACGCACACACACACACACACACACGCACCCATGCTCGGGCACTCACACACACTCTCAAAACACACACACGCACTCGCATACACACCCACAAACACACACAAAAACGCACAGATGCATGCACGCATGCGCACACACGCGCACGCACACATACACACACGCACGCGCACAAACACATACACACACAAACACACACACACACACACGAACACACACACAAACACACACACATGCATGCACACACACAGACACACACACATGCACAAACACACACACCCACGCCCGCGCTCACACACACACTCACACAAACAAACACAAACATATGCACGCACACACACACACACACAAACACACACACACACACATGCACCCATGCTCGGGCACACACTCATACTCACACAAACACACACACTCACTCGCATACACACCCAAAACACACACACACATACACGCACCCATGCTCTGGCACACACACACTCACACCAACACACGCACTCGCATACACACCCACAAACACACACACACAGACACACATAAATGCACAAACACACACACACACACGCTCGCGCACACACACACTCACACAAACACACACAAACATATGCACGCACACACACACAAACACACACGCACGCACACACACACAAACACACACACACGCACACACACAAATGCTCACAAATATGCACGCACACACAGGCACACATACACGCTCAAGAACACAGACACACACGCATGCATGCACACACACACACACAAACACACACACGCACCCACGCTCACACACACACACTCACACAAACACACACACAAACACACACACACTCAAACACATACACACACAAACACACAC
>NC_091479.1:25832078-25842078 GCF_036971445.1 Narcine bancroftii | reverse complement strand
ACACATGCACACATACACACACACGCACACACACACACATGCTCACAAACATGCACACGTACACGCACAAACTCACACACACGCTCAAGGACAAAGACACACACGCATGCATGCACACACACACAAACACACACATAGATGCACACACACACAAACACACACACGCACACACACATGCAAGCACACACACACACAAACACACACACATGCACTCGCATACACACCCACAAACACACACACAAACACACAGACGCACGCACGCACGCACGCACACACACACAAACACACACACATGCATGCACGCATACACATACACAAACACACACACGCACCCATGCTCGGGAACACACACTCACGCACTCGCCTACACACCCTCAAACGCACACACAAACACACAGATGTACGCACACATACACACACGCACACGCACACACACTCACACACACACACACACACATGCAGAAACACATACACAGACACGCACACACACACACACAAACACACACACACACAAACACACGCACCCATGCTCGGGCACACACGCACACTCACACAAACACACACACACATGCACTCGCATACACACCCACAAACACACACACAAACACACAGATGCAAGCACGCAGGCACGCACACACACAAACACACACGCACACACACACACACACAAACACACACACATGCACAAACACATACACAGACACAAACACACACACACGAACACACACAAACACACACGCATGCATGCACACACACACAGACACACATAAATGCACAAACACACACACACACACACGCTCGCGCACACACACACTCACACAAACACACACAAACATATGCACGCACACACACACAAACACACACGCACGCACACACACACACAAACACACACACACGCACACACACAAATGCTCACAAATATGCACGCACACACAGGCACACATACACGCTCAAGAACACAGACACACACGCATGCATGCACACACACACACACAAACACACACGCACCCACGCTCACACACACACACTCACACAAACACACACACAAACACACACACACACTCAAACACATACACACACAAACACACACACGCACACACACACACAAACACACACACACATACACACACGCACAAGCACACACACACACACAAACACACACACATGCACAAACACATACACACACACGCACACATGCTCACAAACATGCACACACACACACACACGCTCAAGGACACAAAACACACGCATGAATGCACACACTCACAAACACACACACACGCACACATACATGCACGACACACACACACACACAAACAAACACACACACACACAAACATACACACACCCACGCTCGCGCACACACACACACTCACAGAAACACACACAAACATATGCAGGCACACACACACAAACACACAGATGCACACACGCACGCACGCACACACATAACAACACACACATGCACACACGCATACACCCACACACACACGCGCACCCACAAACAAACACAGACACACGCACAAACACACACAAACACACACACACATGCACACACTTGCATACACGAACGCACACACGCATGCACACACACGCACACACACATAAACACATACACAGGCACAAACACATGCAGACGCGCTCACACACACGCACTCACACAAACACACACACATGCGCACACACACACACAAACACATACGCACACACACAAACACACACACACGCACGTGCACACACACACACAAACACACGCACACACAAACACGCACACACGCACACACACACAAACACACACACACACACCCACGCTAGCGCTCACACACACACTTTCACACAAACACACACAAACACACAGACGCATGTACGCATGCACACACACACAAAAAACACACACGCACACATACACACACGCACAAACACACACACGCACGCACACATACACACACGCATGCACACAAACACAAACACACAAACACACACACACGAACAAACACACAAACACACACACATGCATGCACACACACACAGACACACACACATGCACAAACGCACACACCCACGCTCGCGCACACACACACACTCACACAAATACACACAAACATATGCACGCACACACACACACAAACACACACGCATGCACACACACACAAACACACACGCACACATGAACGCACACACACACACGCTCACACACATGCACACACTCGCATACACGAATGCGCACACACGCATGCACACACATGCACACAAACATAAACACACACAGACAGGCACACACACATGCAGGCGCACACACACACACAAACACACACAAACACACACACACACACACACACACAAAAAAAGGCACCCATGCTCGGGAACACACACATACTCACATAAAAACACACACGCACTCGCATACACACACAAAAACACACACACATACACGTACCCATGCTGTGGCACACACACACACTGACACCAACACACGCACTCGCATACACACCCACAAACACACACACAAACACACAGACGCACGCACGCACGCACACACACAGACACACACACGCACACATACACACACATGCAATCGCACACACACAAACACACACACACGCACAAACACATACACACACAAACACACACACGCACACACACACAAACACTCACACGCATGCGTGCACACACACAGACAAACACATGCACAAACACACACACACATGCATGCTCACACATACAAACACACACACGCATGCACGCGCACGGAGGCATGCACACACACACACACGCATACATACCCACAAACACACACACACAAACACACACATGCATGCACGCAGACACACACACACAAACATACACACATGCACACATACACACACACGCACGCACACACACATGCTCACAAACATGCACACGTACACGCACAAACTCACACACACGCTCAAGGGCAAAGACACACACGCATGCATGCACACACACACAAACACACACATAGATGCACACACACACAAACACACACACGCACACACACATGCAAGCACAAACACACACAAACACACACACACAGACACACGCACCCATGCTCTGGCACACACACACACTCACACACACACACACACATGCAGAAACATATACACAGACACGCACACACACACACAAACACACACACACACACACGCACCCATGCTCGGGCACACACACAGACACACATAAATGCACAAAAACACACGCTCGCGCACACACACACACAAACACACACGCACACACACATACAAACACACGCACCCATGCTCGGGAACACTCACATACTCACACAAACACACACACGCACTCGCATACACACACAAAAACACACACACATACAAGCACCCATGCTCTGGCACACACACACACACTGACACCAACACACGCACTTGCACACACACCCACAAACACACACACAAACACACACGCACGCACGCATACACATAAATGCACGCGCACCAACACACAAACACACACATATGCACACACACATACACACACACAAACACACGCACACACACACACACACACACGCACCCATGCTCGGGCACTCACACACACTCTCAAAACACACACACGCACTCGCATACACACCCACAAACACACACAAAAACGCACAGATGCATGCACGCATGCGCACACACGCGCACGCACACATACACACACGCACGCGCACAAACACATACACACACAAACACACACACACACACACGAACACACACACAAACACACACACATGCATGCACACACACAGACACACACACATGCACAAACACACACACCCACGCCCGCGCTCACACACACACTCACACAAACAAACACAAACATATGCACGCACACACACACACACACAAACACACACACACACACATGCACCCATGCTCGGGCACACACTCATACTCACACAAACACACACACTCACTCGCATACACACCCAAAACACACACACACATACACGCACCCATGCTCTGGCACACACACACTCACACCAACACACGCACTCGCATACACACCCACAAACACACACACACAGACACACATAAATGCACAAACACACACACACACACACGCTCGCGCACACACACACTCACACAAACACACACAAACATATGCACGCACACACACACAAACACACACGCACGCACACACACACAAACACACACATACGCACACACACAAATGCTCACAAATATGCACGCACACACAGGCACACATACACGCTCAAGAACACAGACACACACGCATGCATGCACACACACACACACAAACACACACACGCACCCACGCTCACACACACACACTCACACAAACACACACACAAACACACACACACTCAAACACATACACACACAAACACACACACAAACACACACACGCACACACACACACACATACACACACGCACAAGCACACACACACACACAAACACACACACATGCACAAACACATACACACACACGCACACATGCTCACAAACATGCACACACACACACACACACGCTCAAGGACACAAAACACACGCATGAATGCACACACTCACAAACACACACACACACACACATACATGCACGACACACACACACACACAAACAAACACACACACATACACACACATGCACGCGCAACCACACACAAACACACACACACACACGCACAAACTCATACACACACACACACAAACACGCACACACGCACCCATGTTCGGGCACACACGCACTCGCATACACACCCACAAATGCACACACAAACACACAGACGCACGCACGCACACACACAAACACACACACACGCACACATACACATACACACACGCACGCGCACACACACAAACACACACACACGCACAAACATACACACACACGCTCGCGCACACACACACACTCACAGAAACACACACAAGCATATGCAGGCACACACACACAAACACACAGATGCACACACGCACGCACGCACACACATAACAACACACACATGCACACACGCATACACCCACACACGCACGCGCACCCACAAACAAACACAGACACACGCACAAACACACACAAACACACACACACACATGCACACACTTGCATACACGAACACACACACGCATGCACACACACACACACACACATAAACACATACACAGGCACAAACACATGCAGACGCGCTCACACACACACACTCACACAAACACACACACATGCGCACAAACACACACAAACACATACGCACACACACACAAACACACACACACGTACGTGCACACACACACACAAACACACACACACACACAAACACGCACACACACGCACACACACACACAAACACACACACACACCCACGCTCGCGCTCACACACACACTCCCACACAAACACACACAAACACACAGACGCATGTACGCATGCACACACACACACAGAAACACACACGCACACATACACACACGCACAAACACACACACGCACGCACACATACACACATGCACGCACACAAACACATACACACAAACACACACACACGAACAAACACACAAACACACACACATGCATGCACACACACAGACACACACACATGCACAAACGCACACAACCACGCTCGCGCACACACACACACTCACACAAATACACACAAACATATGCACGCACACACACACACAAACACACACGCACGCACGCACACACAAACACACACGCACACATGAACGCACACGCACACACACACACACACATGCACACACTCACATACACGAATGCGCACACACGCATGCACACACATGCACACAAACATAAACACACACAGACAGGCACACACACATGCAGGCGCACACACACACACAAACACACACAAACACACACACACACACACACACACAAACACAGGCACCCATGCTCGGGAACACACACATACTCACATAAAAACACACACGCACTCGCATACACACACAAAAACACACACACATACACGTACCCATGCTGTGGCACACACACACACACTGACACCAACACACGCACTCGCATACACACCCACAAACACACACACAAACACAGAGACGCACGCACGCACGCACACACACAGACACACACACATGCACACATACACACACATGCAATCGCACACACACAAACACACACACACGCACAAACACATACACACACAAACACACACACGCACACACACACAAACACTCACACGCATGCGCGCACACACACAGACAAACACATGCACAAACACACACACACATGCATGCTCACACATACAAACACACACACGCATGCACGCGCACGGAGGCATGCACACACACACACACACATACATACCCACAAACACACACACACAAACACACACATGCATGCACGCAGACACACACACACAAACATACACACATGCACACATACACACACACGCACGCACACACACATGCTCACAAACATGCACACGTACACGCACAAACTCACACACACGCTCAAGGGCAAAGACACACATGCATGCATGCACACACACACAAACACACACATAGATGCACACACACACAAACACACACGCACACACACATGGAAGCACAAACACACACAAACACACACACACAGACACACGCACCCATGCTCTGGCACACACACACACTCACACAAACACACACACATGCACTCGCATACACACCCACAAACACACAGACAAACAAACAGACGCACGCACGCACGTACGCGCACACACACAAACACACACACATGCATGCACGCATACACATACACACACGCGCACCCACACACAAACACACACACACACATGCACACCCACATACACACACACAAACACACACACCCACGCACCCATGCTCGGGAACACACACACACGCACTCGCCTACACACCCTCAAACGCACACACAAACACACAGATGTACGCACACATACACACACGCACACGCACACACACTCACACACACACACACACACACACACACATGCAGAAACACATACACAGACACGCACACACACACACAAACACACACACACACACACACGCACCCATGCTCGGGCACACACGCACACTCACACAAACACACACACACATGCACTCGCATACACACCCACAAACACACACACAAACACACAGATGCAAGCACGCAGGCACGCACACACACAAACACACATGCACACGCACACACACACAAACACACACACATGCACAAACACATACACAGACACAAACACACACACACGAACACACACACAAACACACACGCATGCATGCGCACACACACAGACACACATAAATGCACAAAAACACACGCTCGCGCACACACACACACAAACACACACGCACACACACATACAAACACACGCACCCATGCTCGGGAACACACACATACTCACACAAACACACACACGCACTCGCATACACACACAAAAACACACACACATACAAGCACCCATGCTCTGGCACACACACACACACTGACACCAACACACGCACTTGCATACACACCCACAAACACACACACAAACACACACGCACGCACGCATACACATAAATGCACGCGCACCAACACACAAACACACACATATGCACACACACATACACACACACAAACACACGCACACACACACACACACACACACGCACCCATGCTCGGGCACTCACAACACTCTCAAAACACACACACGCACTCGCATACACACCCACAAACACACACAAAAAAACGCACAGATGCATGCACGCATGCGCACACACGCGCACGCACACATACACACACGCACGCGCACAAACACATACACACACAAACACACACACACACACACGAACACACACACAAACACACACACATGCATGCACACACACAGAAACACACATGCACACACGAACGCACACGCACACACGCGCACCCACAAACAAACACAGACACACGCACAAACACACACAAACACACACACACACACACATGCACCCATGCTCGGGCACACACTCATACTCACACAAACACACACACTCACTCGCATACACACCCAAAACACACACACACATACACGCACCCATGCTCTGGCACACACACACTCACACCAACACTCGCACTCGCATACACACCCACAAACACACACACACAAACACACAGACGCACGCACGCACGCACACGCAGACAAACACACACACACGCACACATACACACTCACGCAATCACACACACACAAACACGCACAAACAAATACACACACACAAACGAACAGAAACGCACAAACACACAAACACACACACGCATGCACACACACATACAAACACACACACACACACACACACACACGCACGCACGCACGCACACACAAACACACACGCACACATGAACGCACACGCACACACACACACACACATGCACACACTCACATACACGAATGCGCACACACGCATGCACACACATGCACACAAACATAAACACACACAGACAGGCACACACACATGCAGGCGCACACACACACACAAACACACACAAACACACACACACACACACACACACAAACACAGGCACCCATGCTCGGGAACACACACATACTCACATAAAAACACACACGCACTCGCATACACACACAAAAACACACACACATACACGTACCCATGCTGTGGCACACACACACACTGACACCAACACACGCACTCGCATACACACCCACAAACACACACACAAACACAGAGACGCACGCACGCACGCACACACACAGACACACACACATGCACACATACACACACATGCAATCGCACACACACAAACACACACACACGCACAAACACATACACACACAAACACACACACGCACACACACACAAACACTCACACGCATGCGCGCACACACACAGACAAACACATGCACAAACACACACACACATGCATGCTCACACATACAAACACACACACGCATGCACGCGCACGGAGGCATGCACACACACACACACACATACATACCCACAAACACACACACACAAACACACACATGCATGCACGCAGACACACACACACAAACATACACACATGCACACATACACACACACGCACGCACACACACATGCTCACAAACATGCACACGTACACGCACAAACTCACACACACGCTCAAGGGCAAAGACACACACGCATGCATGCACACACACACAAACACACACATAGATGCACACACACACAAACACACACGCACACACACATGGAAGCACAAACACACACAAACACACACACACAGACACACGCACCCATGCTCTGGCACACACACACACTCACACAAACACACACACATGCACTCGCATACACACCCACAAACACACAGACAAACAAACAGACGCACGCACGCACGTACGCGCACACACACAAACACACACACATGCATGCACGCATACACATACACACACGCGCACCCACACACAAACACACACACACAAATGCACACCCACATACACACACACAAACACACACACCCACGCACCCATGCTCGGGAACACACACACACGCACTCGCCTACACACCCTCAAACGCACACACAAACACACAGATGTACGCACACATACACACACGCACACGCACACACACTCACACACACACACACACACACACACACATGCAGAAACACATACACAGACACGCACACACACACACAAACACACACACACACACACACGCACCCATGCTCGGGCACACACGCACACTCACACAAACACACACACACATGCACTCGCATACACACCCACAAACACACACACAAACACACAGATGCAAGCACGCAGGCACGCACACACACAAACACACATGCACACGCACACACACACAAACACACACACATGCACAAACACATACACAGACACAAACACACACACACGAACACACACACAAACACACACGCATGCATGCGCACACACACAGACACACATAAATGCACAAAAACACACGCTCGCGCACACACACACACAAACACACACGCACACACACATACAAACACACGCACCCATGCTCGGGAACACACACATACTCAC
>NC_091479.1:25819578-25827078 GCF_036971445.1 Narcine bancroftii | reverse complement strand
ACACACACACACATGCAGAAACACATACACAGACACGCACACACACACACACAAACACACACACACACAAACACACGCACCCATGCTCGGGCACACACGCACACTCACACAAACACACACACACATGCACTCGCATACACACCCACAAACACACACACAAACACACAGATGCAAGCACGCAGGCACGCACACACACAAACACACACGCACACACACACACACACAAACACACACACATGCACAAACACATACACAGACACAAACACACACACACGAACACACACAAACACACACGCATGCATGCACACACACACAGACACACATAAATGCACAAACACACACACACACACACGCTCGCGCACACACACACTCACACAAACACACACAAACATATGCACGCACACACACACAAACACACACGCACGCACACACACACACAAACACACACACACGCACACACACAAATGCTCACAAATATGCACGCACACACAGGCACACATACACGCTCAAGAACACAGACACACACGCATGCATGCACACACACACACACAAACACACACGCACCCACGCTCACACACACACACTCACACAAACACACACACAAACACACACACACACTCAAACACATACACACACAAACACACACACGCACACACACACACAAACACACACACACATACACACACGCACAAGCACACACACACACACAAACACACACACATGCACAAACACATACACACACACGCACACATGCTCACAAACATGCACACACACACACACACGCTCAAGGACACAAAACACACGCATGAATGCACACACTCACAAACACACACACACGCACACATACATGCACGACACACACACACACACAAACAAACACACACACACACAAACATACACACACCCACGCTCGCGCACACACACACACTCACAGAAACACACACAAACATATGCAGGCACACACACACAAACACACAGATGCACACACGCACGCACGCACACACATAACAACACACACATGCACACACGCATACACCCACACACACACGCGCACCCACAAACAAACACAGACACACGCACAAACACACACAAACACACACACACATGCACACACTTGCATACACGAACGCACACACGCATGCACACACACGCACACACACATAAACACATACACAGGCACAAACACATGCAGACGCGCTCACACACACGCACTCACACAAACACACACACATGCGCACACACACACACAAACACATACGCACACACACAAACACACACACACGCACGTGCACACACACACACAAACACACGCACACACAAACACGCACACACGCACACACACACAAACACACACACACACACCCACGCTAGCGCTCACACACACACTTTCACACAAACACACACAAACACACAGACGCATGTACGCATGCACACACACACAAAAAACACACACGCACACATACACACACGCACAAACACACACACGCACGCACACATACACACACGCATGCACACAAACACAAACACACAAACACACACACACGAACAAACACACAAACACACACACATGCATGCACACACACACAGACACACACACATGCACAAACGCACACACCCACGCTCGCGCACACACACACACTCACACAAATACACACAAACATATGCACGCACACACACACACAAACACACACGCATGCACACACACACAAACACACACGCACACATGAACGCACACACACACACGCTCACACACATGCACACACTCGCATACACGAATGCGCACACACGCATGCACACACATGCACACAAACATAAACACACACAGACAGGCACACACACATGCAGGCGCACACACACACACAAACACACACAAACACACACACACACACACACACACAAAAAAAGGCACCCATGCTCGGGAACACACACATACTCACATAAAAACACACACGCACTCGCATACACACACAAAAACACACACACATACACGTACCCATGCTGTGGCACACACACACACTGACACCAACACACGCACTCGCATACACACCCACAAACACACACACAAACACACAGACGCACGCACGCACGCACACACACAGACACACACACGCACACATACACACACATGCAATCGCACACACACAAACACACACACACGCACAAACACATACACACACAAACACACACACGCACACACACACAAACACTCACACGCATGCGTGCACACACACAGACAAACACATGCACAAACACACACACACATGCATGCTCACACATACAAACACACACACGCATGCACGCGCACGGAGGCATGCACACACACACACACGCATACATACCCACAAACACACACACACAAACACACACATGCATGCACGCAGACACACACACACAAACATACACACATGCACACATACACACACACGCACGCACACACACATGCTCACAAACATGCACACGTACACGCACAAACTCACACACACGCTCAAGGGCAAAGACACACACGCATGCATGCACACACACACAAACACACACATAGATGCACACACACACAAACACACACACGCACACACACATGCAAGCACAAACACACACAAACACACACACACAGACACACGCACCCATGCTCTGGCACACACACACACTCACACACACACACACACATGCAGAAACATATACACAGACACGCACACACACACACAAACACACACACACACACACGCACCCATGCTCGGGCACACACACAGACACACATAAATGCACAAAAACACACGCTCGCGCACACACACACACAAACACACACGCACACACACATACAAACACACGCACCCATGCTCGGGAACACTCACATACTCACACAAACACACACACGCACTCGCATACACACACAAAAACACACACACATACAAGCACCCATGCTCTGGCACACACACACACACTGACACCAACACACGCACTTGCACACACACCCACAAACACACACACAAACACACACGCACGCACGCATACACATAAATGCACGCGCACCAACACACAAACACACACATATGCACACACACATACACACACACAAACACACGCACACACACACACACACACACGCACCCATGCTCGGGCACTCACACACACTCTCAAAACACACACACGCACTCGCATACACACCCACAAACACACACAAAAACGCACAGATGCATGCACGCATGCGCACACACGCGCACGCACACATACACACACGCACGCGCACAAACACATACACACACAAACACACACACACACACACGAACACACACACAAACACACACACATGCATGCACACACACAGACACACACACATGCACAAACACACACACCCACGCCCGCGCTCACACACACACTCACACAAACAAACACAAACATATGCACGCACACACACACACACACAAACACACACACACACACATGCACCCATGCTCGGGCACACACTCATACTCACACAAACACACACACTCACTCGCATACACACCCAAAACACACACACACATACACGCACCCATGCTCTGGCACACACACACTCACACCAACACACGCACTCGCATACACACCCACAAACACACACACACAGACACACATAAATGCACAAACACACACACACACACACGCTCGCGCACACACACACTCACACAAACACACACAAACATATGCACGCACACACACACAAACACACACGCACGCACACACACACAAACACACACATACGCACACACACAAATGCTCACAAATATGCACGCACACACAGGCACACATACACGCTCAAGAACACAGACACACACGCATGCATGCACACACACACACACAAACACACACACGCACCCACGCTCACACACACACACTCACACAAACACACACACAAACACACACACACTCAAACACATACACACACAAACACACACACAAACACACACACGCACACACACACACACATACACACACGCACAAGCACACACACACACACAAACACACACACATGCACAAACACATACACACACACGCACACATGCTCACAAACATGCACACACACACACACACACGCTCAAGGACACAAAACACACGCATGAATGCACACACTCACAAACACACACACACACACACATACATGCACGACACACACACACACACAAACAAACACACACACATACACACACATGCACGCGCAACCACACACAAACACACACACACACACGCACAAACTCATACACACACACACACAAACACGCACACACGCACCCATGTTCGGGCACACACGCACTCGCATACACACCCACAAATGCACACACAAACACACAGACGCACGCACGCACACACACAAACACACACACACGCACACATACACATACACACACGCACGCGCACACACACAAACACACACACACGCACAAACATACACACACACGCTCGCGCACACACACACACTCACAGAAACACACACAAGCATATGCAGGCACACACACACAAACACACAGATGCACACACGCACGCACGCACACACATAACAACACACACATGCACACACGCATACACCCACACACGCACGCGCACCCACAAACAAACACAGACACACGCACAAACACACACAAACACACACACACACATGCACACACTTGCATACACGAACACACACACGCATGCACACACACACACACACACATAAACACATACACAGGCACAAACACATGCAGACGCGCTCACACACACACACTCACACAAACACACACACATGCGCACAAACACACACAAACACATACGCACACACACACAAACACACACACACGTACGTGCACACACACACACAAACACACACACACACACAAACACGCACACACACGCACACACACACACAAACACACACACACACCCACGCTCGCGCTCACACACACACTCCCACACAAACACACACAAACACACAGACGCATGTACGCATGCACACACACACACAGAAACACACACGCACACATACACACACGCACAAACACACACACGCACGCACACATACACACATGCACGCACACAAACACATACACACAAACACACACACACGAACAAACACACAAACACACACACATGCATGCACACACACAGACACACACACATGCACAAACGCACACAACCACGCTCGCGCACACACACACACTCACACAAATACACACAAACATATGCACGCACACACACACACAAACACACACGCACGCACGCACACACAAACACACACGCACACATGAACGCACACGCACACACACACACACACATGCACACACTCACATACACGAATGCGCACACACGCATGCACACACATGCACACAAACATAAACACACACAGACAGGCACACACACATGCAGGCGCACACACACACACAAACACACACAAACACACACACACACACACACACACAAACACAGGCACCCATGCTCGGGAACACACACATACTCACATAAAAACACACACGCACTCGCATACACACACAAAAACACACACACATACACGTACCCATGCTGTGGCACACACACACACACTGACACCAACACACGCACTCGCATACACACCCACAAACACACACACAAACACAGAGACGCACGCACGCACGCACACACACAGACACACACACATGCACACATACACACACATGCAATCGCACACACACAAACACACACACACGCACAAACACATACACACACAAACACACACACGCACACACACACAAACACTCACACGCATGCGCGCACACACACAGACAAACACATGCACAAACACACACACACATGCATGCTCACACATACAAACACACACACGCATGCACGCGCACGGAGGCATGCACACACACACACACACATACATACCCACAAACACACACACACAAACACACACATGCATGCACGCAGACACACACACACAAACATACACACATGCACACATACACACACACGCACGCACACACACATGCTCACAAACATGCACACGTACACGCACAAACTCACACACACGCTCAAGGGCAAAGACACACATGCATGCATGCACACACACACAAACACACACATAGATGCACACACACACAAACACACACGCACACACACATGGAAGCACAAACACACACAAACACACACACACAGACACACGCACCCATGCTCTGGCACACACACACACTCACACAAACACACACACATGCACTCGCATACACACCCACAAACACACAGACAAACAAACAGACGCACGCACGCACGTACGCGCACACACACAAACACACACACATGCATGCACGCATACACATACACACACGCGCACCCACACACAAACACACACACACACATGCACACCCACATACACACACACAAACACACACACCCACGCACCCATGCTCGGGAACACACACACACGCACTCGCCTACACACCCTCAAACGCACACACAAACACACAGATGTACGCACACATACACACACGCACACGCACACACACTCACACACACACACACACACACACACACATGCAGAAACACATACACAGACACGCACACACACACACAAACACACACACACACACACACGCACCCATGCTCGGGCACACACGCACACTCACACAAACACACACACACATGCACTCGCATACACACCCACAAACACACACACAAACACACAGATGCAAGCACGCAGGCACGCACACACACAAACACACATGCACACGCACACACACACAAACACACACACATGCACAAACACATACACAGACACAAACACACACACACGAACACACACACAAACACACACGCATGCATGCGCACACACACAGACACACATAAATGCACAAAAACACACGCTCGCGCACACACACACACAAACACACACGCACACACACATACAAACACACGCACCCATGCTCGGGAACACACACATACTCACACAAACACACACACGCACTCGCATACACACACAAAAACACACACACATACAAGCACCCATGCTCTGGCACACACACACACACTGACACCAACACACGCACTTGCATACACACCCACAAACACACACACAAACACACACGCACGCACGCATACACATAAATGCACGCGCACCAACACACAAACACACACATATGCACACACACATACACACACACAAACACACGCACACACACACACACACACACACGCACCCATGCTCGGGCACTCACAACACTCTCAAAACACACACACGCACTCGCATACACACCCACAAACACACACAAAAAAACGCACAGATGCATGCACGCATGCGCACACACGCGCACGCACACATACACACACGCACGCGCACAAACACATACACACACAAACACACACACACACACACGAACACACACACAAACACACACACATGCATGCACACACACAGAAACACACATGCACACACGAACGCACACGCACACACGCGCACCCACAAACAAACACAGACACACGCACAAACACACACAAACACACACACACACACACATGCACCCA
>NC_091479.1:25804578-25812078 GCF_036971445.1 Narcine bancroftii | reverse complement strand
ACACACACACACGCACACATACATGCACGACACACACACACACACAAACAAACACACACACACACACAAACATACACACACCCACGCTCGCGCACACACACACACTCACAGAAACACACACAAACATATGCAGGCACACACACACAAACACACAGATGCACACACGCACGCACGCACACACATAACAACACACACATGCACACACGCATACACCCACACACGCACGCGCACCCACAAACAAACACAGACACACGCACAAACACACACAAACACACACACACATGCACACACTTGCATACACGAACGCACACACGCATGCACACACACGCACACACACATAAACACATACACAGGCACAAACACATGCAGACGCGCTCACACACACACACTCACACAAACACACACACATGCGCACACACACACACAAACACATACGCACACACACAAACACACACACACGCACGTGCACACACACACACAAACACACGCACACACAAACACGCACACACGCACACACACACACAAACACACACACACACACCCACGCTAGCGCTCACACACACACTTTCACACAAACACACACAAACACACAGACGCATGTACGCATGCACACACACACAAAAAACACACACGCACACATACACACACGCACAAACACACACACGCACGCACACATACACACACGCATGCACACAAACACAAACACACAAACACACACACACGAACAAACACACAAACACACACACATGCATGCACACACACACAGACACACACACATGCACAAACGCACACACCCACGCTCGCGCACACACACACACTCACACAAATACACACAAACATATGCACGCACACACACACACAAACACACACGCATGCACACACACACAAACACACACGCACACATGAACGCACACACACACACGCTCACACACATGCACACACTCGCATACACGAATGCGCACACACGCATGCACACACATGCACACAAACATAAACACACACAGACAGGCACACACACATGCAGGCGCACACACACACACAAACACACACAAACACACACACACACACACACACACGCACACACACACAAACACTCACACGCATGCGTGCACACACACAGACAAACACATGCACAAACACACACACACATGCATGCTCACACATACAAACACACACACGCATGCACGCGCACGGAGGCATGCACACACACACACACGCATACATACCCACAAACACACACACACAAACACACACATGCATGCACGCAGACACACACACACAAACATACACACATGCACACATACACACACACGCACGCACACACACATGCTCACAAACATGCACACGTACACGCACAAACTCACACACACGCTCAAGGGCAAAGACACACACGCATGCATGCACACACACACAAACACACACATAGATGCACACACACACAAACACACACACGCACACACACATGCAAGCACAAACACACACAAACACACACACACAGACACACGCACCCATGCTCTGGCACACACACACACTCACACACACACACACACATGCAGAAACACATACACAGACACGCACACACACACACAAACACACACACACACACACGCACCCATGCTCGGGCACACACACAGACACACATAAATGCACAAAAACACACGCTCGCGCACACACACACACAAACACACACGCACACACACATACAAACACACGCACCCATGCTCGGGAACACTCACATACTCACACAAACACACACACGCACTCGCATACACACACAAAAACACACACACATACAAGCACCCATGCTCTGGCACACACACACACACTGACACCAACACACGCACTTGCACACACACCCACAAACACACACACAAACACACACGCACGCACGCATACACATAAATGCACGCGCACCAACACACAAACACACACATATGCACACACACATACACACACACAAACACACGCACACACACACACACACACACGCACCCATGCTCGGGCACTCACACACACTCTCAAAACACACACACGCACTCGCATACACACCCACAAACACACACAAAAACGCACAGATGCATGCACGCATGCGCACACACGCGCACGCACACATACACACACGCACGCGCACAAACACATACACACACAAACACACACACACACACACGAACACACACACAAACACACACACATGCATGCACACACACAGACACACACACATGCACAAACACACACACCCACGCCCGCGCTCACACACACACTCACACAAACAAACACAAACATATGCACGCACACACACACACACACAAACACACACACACACACATGCACCCATGCTCGGGCACACACTCATACTCACACAAACACACACACTCACTCGCATACACACCCAAAACACACACACACACATACACGCACCCATGCTCTGGCACACACACACTCACACCAACACACGCACTCGCATACACACCCACAAACACACACACACAGACACACATAAATGCACAAACACACACACACACACGCTCGCGCACACACACACTCACACAAACACACACAAACATATGCACGCACACACACACAAACACACACGCACGCACACACACACAAACACACACACACGCACACACACAAATGCTCACAAATATGCACGCACACACAGGCACACATACACGCTCAAGAACACAGACACACACGCATGCATGCACACACACACACACAAACACACACACGCACCCACGCTCACACACACACACTCACACAAACACACACACAAACACACACACACTCAAACACATACACACACAAACACACACACAAACACACACACGCACACACACACACACATACACACACGCACAAGCACACACACACACACAAACACACACACATGCACAAACACATACACACACACGCACACATGCTCACAAACATGCACACACACACACACACACGCTCAAGGACACAAAACACACGCATGAATGCACACACTCACAAACACACACACACACACACATACATGCACGACACACACACACACACAAACAAACACACACACATACACACACATGCACGCGCAACCACACACAAACACACACACACACACGCACAAACTCATACACACACACACACAAACACGCACACACGCACCCATGTTCGGGCACACACGCACTCGCATACACACCCACAAATGCACACACAAACACACAGACGCACGCACGCACACACACAAACACACACACACGCACACATACACATACACACACGCACGCGCACACACACAAACACACACACACGCACAAACATACACACACACGCTCGCGCACACACACACACTCACAGAAACACACACAAACATATGCAGGCACACACACACAAACACACAGATGCACACACGCACGCACGCACACACATAACAACACACACATGCACACACGCATACACCCACACACGCACGCGCACCCACAAACAAACACAGACACACGCACAAACACACACAAACACACACACACACATGCACACACTTGCATACACGAACACACACACGCATGCACACACACACACACACACATAAACACATACACAGGCACAAACACATGCAGACGCGCTCACACACACACACTCACACAAACACACACACATGCGCACACACACACACAAACACATACGCACACACACACAAACACACACACACGTACGTGCACACACACACAAACACACACACACACCCACGCTCGCGCTCACACACACACTCCCACACAAACACACACAAACACACAGACGCATGTACGCATGCACACACACACACAGAAACACACACGCACACATACACACACGCACAAACACACACACGCACGCACACATACACACACGCACGCACACAAACACATACACACAAACACACACACACGAACAAACACACAAACACACACACATGCATGCACACACACAGACACACACACATGCACAAACGCACACAACCACGCTCGCGCACACACACACACTCACACAAATACACACAAACACACACACGCACGCACGCACACACAAACACACACGCACACATGAACGCACACGCACACACACACACACACATGCACACACTCACATACACGAATGCGCACACACGCATGCACACACATGCACACAAACATAAACACACACAGACAGGCACACACACATGCAGGCGCACACACACACACAAACACACACGCACGCACGCACACACAAACACACACGCACACATGAACGCACACGCACACACACACACACACATGCACACACTCACATACACGAATGCGCACACACGCATGCACACACATGCACACAAACATAAACACACACAGACAGGCACACACACATGCAGGCGCACACACACACACAAACACACACAAACACACACACACACACACACACACAAACACAGGCACCCATGCTCGGGAACACACACATACTCACATAAAAACACACACGCACTCGCATACACACACAAAAACACACACACATACACGTACCCATGCTGTGGCACACACACACACTGACACCAACACACGCACTCGCATACACACCCACAAACACACACACAAACACAGAGACGCACGCACACACGCACACACACAGACACACACACATGCACACATACACACACATGCAATCGCACACACACAAACACACACACACGCACAAACACATACACACACAAACACACACACGCACACACACACAAACACTCACACGCATGCGCGCACACACACAGACAAACACATGCACAAACACACACACACATGCATGCTCACACATACAAACACACACACGCATGCACGCGCACGGAGGCATGCACACACACACACACACATACATACCCACAAACACACACACACAAACACACACATGCATGCACGCAGACACACACACACAAACATACACACATGCACACATACACACACACGCACGCACACACACATGCTCACAAACATGCACACGTACACGCACAAACTCACACACACGCTCAAGGGCAAAGACACACACGCATGCATGCACACACACACAAACACACACATAGATGCACACACACACAAACACACACGCACACACACATGGAAGCACAAACACACACAAACACACACACACAGACACACGCACCCATGCTCTGGCACACACACACACTCACACAAACACACACACATGCACTCGCATACACACCCACAAACACACAGACAAACAAACAGACGCACGCACGCACGTACGCGCACACACACAAACACACACACATGCATGCACGCATACACATACACACACGCGCACCCACACACAAACACACACACACAAATGCACACCCACATACACACACACAAACACACACACCCACGCACCCATGCTCGGGAACACACACACACGCACTCGCCTACACACCCTCAAACGCACACACAAACACACAGATGTACGCACACATACACACACGCACACGCACACACACTCACACACACACACACACACACACACATGCAGAAACACATACACAGACACGCACACACACACACAAACACACACACACACACACACGCACCCATGCTCGGGCACACACGCACACTCACACAAACACACACACACATGCACTCGCATACACACCCACAAACACACACACAAACACACAGATGCAAGCACGCAGGCACGCACACACACAAACACACATGCACACGCACACACACACAAACACACACACATGCACAAACACATACACAGACACAAACACACACACACGAACACACACACAAACACACACGCATGCATGCGCACACACACAGACACACATAAATGCACAAAAACACACGCTCGCGCACACACACACACAAACACACACGCACACACACATACAAACACACGCACCCATGCTCGGGAACACACACATACTCACACAAACACACACACGCACTCGCATACACACACAAAAACACACACACATACAAGCACCCATGCTCTGGCACACACACACACACTGACACCAACACACGCACTTGCATACACACCCACAAACACACACACAAACACACACGCACGCACGCATACACATAAATGCACGCGCACCAACACACAAACACACACATATGCACACACACATACACACACACAAACACACGCACACACACACACACACACACACACACACCCATGCTCGGGCACTCACAACACTCTCAAAACACACACACGCACTCGCATACACACCCACAAACACACACAAAAAAACGCACAGATGCATGCACGCATGCGCACACACGCGCACGCACACATACACACACGCACGCGCACAAACACATACACACACAAACACACACACACACACACGAACACACACACAAACACACACACATGCATGCACACACACAGACACACACACATGCACAAACACACACAAACATATGCACGCACACACACACACACACAAATACACACGCACACACACACACACAGAAACACACATGCACACACGAACGCACACGCACACACGCGCACCCACAAACAAACACAGACACACGCACAAACACACACAAACACACACACACACACACATGCACCCATGCTCGGGCACACACTCATACTCACACAAACACACACACTCACTCGCATACACACCCAAAACACACACACACATACACGCACCCATGCTCTGGCACACACACACTCACACCAACACTCGCACTCGCATACACACCCACAAACACACACACACAAACACACAGACGCACGCACGCACGCACACGCAGACAAACACACACACACGCACACATACACACTCACGCAATCACACACACACAAACACGCACAAACAAATACACACACAAACGAACAGAAACGCACAAACACACAAACACACACACGCATGCACACACACATACAAACACACACACACACACACACACACGCACGCACGCACGCGCACACAGGCATGCACACACACACACTCATACATACCCACAAACACACACACACACAATCACACACATGCATGTACGCAGACACACACACACAAACATACACACACGCACACATACACACACAGGCACACACACTCACTCGCATACACACCCAAAACACACACACACATACACGCACCCATGCTCTGGCACACACACACTCACACCAACACTCGCACTCGCATACACACCCACAAACACACACACACCAACACACAGACGCAAGCACGCACACACACACATACAAACATACACATGCACACACGCATACACCCACACACGCACGCGCACCCACAAACAAACACAGACACACGCACAAACACACACAAACACACACACACATGCACCCATGCTCGGGCACACACTCGTACTCACACAAACACACACACTCACTTGCATACACACCCAAAACACACACACACATACACGCACCCATGCTCTGGCACACACACACTCACACCAACACTCGCACTCGCATACACACCCACAAACACACACACACCAACACACAGACGCACGCACACACACA
>NC_091479.1:25792078-25799578 GCF_036971445.1 Narcine bancroftii | reverse complement strand
CATGCACACAAACACAAACACACAAACACACACACACGAACAAACACACAAACACACACA
Source organism: Narcine bancroftii (assembly GCF_036971445.1). Lineage (NCBI taxonomy): Eukaryota > Metazoa > Chordata > Chondrichthyes > Torpediniformes > Narcinidae > Narcine > Narcine bancroftii. Next base: position 25,799,518 of record NC_091479.1, on the reverse strand, counting down.
CATGCATGCACACACACACAGACACACACACATGCACAAACGCACACACCCACGCTCGCGCACACACACACACTCACACAAATACACACAAACATATGCACGCACACACACACACAAACACACACGCATGCACACACACACAAACACACACGCACACATGAACGCACACACACACACGCTCACACACATGCACACACTCGCATACACGAATGCGCACACACGCATGCACACACATGCACACAAACATAAACACACACAGACAGGCACACACACATGCAGGCGCACACACACACACAAACACACACAAACACACACACACACACACACACAAAAAAAGGCACCCATGCTCGGGAACACACACATACTCACATAAAAACACACACGCACTCGCATACACACACAAAAACACACACACATACACGTACCCATGCTGTGGCACACACACACACTGACACCAACACACGCACTCGCATACACACCCACAAACACACACACAAACACACAGACGCACGCACGCACGCACACACACAGACACACACACGCACACATACACACACATGCAATCGCACACACACAAACACACACACACGCACAAACACATACACACACAAACACACACACGCACACACACACAAACACTCACACGCATGCGTGCACACACACAGACAAACACATGCACAAACACACACACACATGCATGCTCACACATACAAACACACACACGCATGCACGCGCACGGAGGCATGCACACACACACACACGCATACATACCCACAAACACACACACACAAACACACACATGCATGCACGCAGACACACACACACAAACATACACACATGCACACATACACACACACGCACGCACACACACATGCTCACAAACATGCACACGTACACGCACAAACTCACACACACGCTCAAGGGCAAAGACACACACGCATGCATGCACACACACACAAACACACACATAGATGCACACACACACAAACACACACACGCACACACACATGCAAGCACAAACACACACAAACACACACACACAGACACACGCACCCATGCTCTGGCACACACACACACTCACACACACACACACACATGCAGAAACATATACACAGACACGCACACACACACACAAACACACACACACACACACGCACCCATGCTCGGGCACACACACAGACACACATAAATGCACAAAAACACACGCTCGCGCACACACACACACAAACACACACGCACACACACATACAAACACACGCACCCATGCTCGGGAACACTCACATACTCACACAAACACACACACGCACTCGCATACACACACAAAAACACACACACATACAAGCACCCATGCTCTGGCACACACACACACACTGACACCAACACACGCACTTGCACACACACCCACAAACACACACACAAACACACACGCACGCACGCATACACATAAATGCACGCGCACCAACACACAAACACACACATATGCACACACACATACACACACACAAACACACGCACACACACACACACACACACACGCACCCATGCTCGGGCACTCACACACACTCTCAAAACACACACACGCACTCGCATACACACCCACAAACACACACAAAAACGCACAGATGCATGCACGCATGCGCACACACGCGCACGCACACATACACACACGCACGCGCACAAACACATACACACACAAACACACACACACACACACGAACACACACACAAACACACACACATGCATGCACACACACAGACACACACACATGCACAAACACACACACCCACGCCCGCGCTCACACACACACTCACACAAACAAACACAAACATATGCACGCACACACACACACACACAAACACACACACACACACATGCACCCATGCTCGGGCACACACTCATACTCACACAAACACACACACTCACTCGCATACACACCCAAAACACACACACACATACACGCACCCATGCTCTGGCACACACACACTCACACCAACACACGCACTCGCATACACACCCACAAACACACACACACAGACACACATAAATGCACAAACACACACACACACACACGCTCGCGCACACACACACTCACACAAACACACACAAACATATGCACGCACACACACACAAACACACACGCACGCACACACACACAAACACACACATACGCACACACACAAATGCTCACAAATATGCACGCACACACAGGCACACATACACGCTCAAGAACACAGACACACACGCATGCATGCACACACACACACACAAACACACACACGCACCCACGCTCACACACACACACTCACACAAACACACACACAAACACACACACACTCAAACACATACACACACAAACACACACACAAACACACACACGCACACACACACACATACACACACGCACAAGCACACACACACACACAAACACACACACATGCACAAACACATACACACACACGCACACATGCTCACAAACATGCACACACACACACACACACGCTCAAGGACACAAAACACACGCATGAATGCACACACTCACAAACACACACACACACACACATACATGCACGACACACACACACACACAAACAAACACACACACATACACACACATGCACGCGCAACCACACACAAACACACACACACACACGCACAAACTCATACACACACACACACAAACACGCACACACGCACCCATGTTCGGGCACACACGCACTCGCATACACACCCACAAATGCACACACAAACACACAGACGCACGCACGCACACACACAAACACACACACACGCACACATACACATACACACACGCACGCGCACACACACAAACACACACACACGCACAAACATACACACACACGCTCGCGCACACACACACACTCACAGAAACACACACAAACATATGCAGGCACACACACACAAACACACAGATGCACACACGCACGCACGCACACACATAACAACACACACATGCACACACGCATACACCCACACACGCACGCGCACCCACAAACAAACACAGACACACGCACAAACACACACAAACACACACACACACATGCACACACTTGCATACACGAACACACACACGCATGCACACACACACACACACACATAAACACATACACAGGCACAAACACATGCAGACGCGCTCACACACACACACTCACACAAACACACACACATGCGCACACACACACACAAACACATACGCACACACACACAAACACACACACACGTACGTGCACACACACACACAAACACACACACACACACAAACACGCACACACACGCACACACACACACAAACACACACACACACCCACGCTCGCGCTCACACACACACTCCCACACAAACACACACAAACACACAGACGCATGTACGCATGCACACACACACACAGAAACACACACGCACACATACACACACGCACAAACACACACACGCACGCACACATACACACACGCACGCACACAAACACATACACACAAACACACACACACGAACAAACACACAAACACACACACATGCATGCACACACACAGACACACACACATGCACAAACGCACACAACCACGCTCGCGCACACACACACACACTCACACAAATACACACAAACATATGCACGCACACACACACACAAACACACACGCACGCACGCACACACAAACACACACGCACACATGAACGCACACGCACACACACACACACACATGCACACACTCACATACACGAATGCGCACACACGCATGCACACACATGCACACAAACATAAACACACACAGACAGGCACACACACATGCAGGCGCACACACACACACAAACACACACAAACACACACACACACACACACACACAAACACAGGCACCCATGCTCGGGAACACACACATACTCACATAAAAACACACACGCACTCGCATACACACACAAAAACACACACACATACACGTACCCATGCTGTGGCACACACACACACACTGACACCAACACACGCACTCGCATACACACCCACAAACACACACACAAACACAGAGACGCACGCACGCACGCACACACACAGACACACACACATGCACACATACACACACATGCAATCGCACACACACAAACACACACACACGCACAAACACATACACACACAAACACACACACGCACACACACACAAACACTCACACGCATGCGCGCACACACACAGACAAACACATGCACAAACACACACACACATGCATGCTCACACATACAAACACACACACGCATGCACGCGCACGGAGGCATGCACACACACACACACACATACATACCCACAAACACACACACACAAACACACACATGCATGCACGCAGACACACACACACAAACATACACACATGCACACATACACACACACGCACGCACACACACATGCTCACAAACATGCACACGTACACGCACAAACTCACACACACGCTCAAGGGCAAAGACACACACGCATGCATGCACACACACACAAACACACACATAGATGCACACACACACAAACACACACGCACACACACATGGAAGCACAAACACACACAAACACACACACACAGACACACGCACCCATGCTCTGGCACACACACACACTCACACAAACACACACACATGCACTCGCATACACACCCACAAACACACAGACAAACAAACAGACGCACGCACGCACGTACGCGCACACACACAAACACACACACATGCATGCACGCATACACATACACACACGCGCACCCACACACAAACACACACACACACATGCACACCCACATACACACACACAAACACACACACCCACGCACCCATGCTCGGGAACACACACACACGCACTCGCCTACACACCCTCAAACGCACACACAAACACACAGATGTACGCACACATACACACACGCACACGCACACACACTCACACACACACACACACACACACACACATGCAGAAACACATACACAGACACGCACACACACACACAAACACACACACACACACACACGCACCCATGCTCGGGCACACACGCACACTCACACAAACACACACACACATGCACTCGCATACACACCCACAAACACACACACAAACACACAGATGCAAGCACGCAGGCACGCACACACACAAACACACATGCACACGCACACACACACAAACACACACACATGCACAAACACATACACAGACACAAACACACACACACGAACACACACACAAACACACACGCATGCATGCGCACACACACAGACACACATAAATGCACAAAAACACACACTCGCGCACACACACACACAAACACACACGCACACACACATACAAACACACGCACCCATGCTCGGGAACACACACATACTCACACAAACACACACACGCACTCGCATACACACACAAAAACACACACACATACAAGCACCCATGCTCTGGCACACACACACACACTGACACCAACACACGCACTTGCATACACACCCACAAACACACACACAAACACACACGCACGCACGCATACACATAAATGCACGCGCACCAACACACAAACACACACATATGCACACACACATACACACACACAAACACACGCACACACACACACACACACACACGCACCCATGCTCGGGCACTCACAACACTCTCAAAACACACACACGCACTCGCATACACACCCACAAACACACACAAAAAAACGCACAGATGCATGCACGCATGCGCACACACGCGCACGCACACATACACACACGCACGCGCACAAACACATACACACACAAACACACACACACACACACGAACACACACACAAACACACACACATGCATGCACACACACAGAAACACACATGCACACACGAACGCACACGCACACACGCGCACCCACAAACAAACACAGACACACGCACAAACACACACAAACACACACACACACACACATGCACCCATGCTCGGGCACACACTCATACTCACACAAACACACACACTCACTCGCATACACACCCAAAACACACACACACATACACGCACCCATGCTCTGGCACACACACACTCACACCAACACTCGCACTCGCATACACACCCACAAACACACACACACAAACACACAGACGCACGCACGCACGCACACGCAGACAAACACACACACACGCACACATACACACTCACGCAATCACACACACACAAACACGCACAAACAAATACACACACACAAACGAACAGAAACGCACAAACACACAAACACACACACGCATGCACACACACATACAAACACACACACACACACACACACACGCACGCACGCACGCGCACACAGGCATGCACACACACACACTCATACATACCCACAAACACACACACACACAATCACACACATGCATGTACGCAGACACACACACACAAACATACACACACGCACACATACACACACAGGCACACACACTCACTCGCATACACACCCAAAACACACACACACATACACGCACCCATGCTCTGGCACACACACACTCACACCAACACTCGCACTCGCATACACACCCACAAACACACACACACCAACACACAGACGCAAGCACGCACACACACACATACAAACATACACATGCACACACGCATACACCCACACACGCACGCGCACCCACAAACAAACACAGACACACGCACAAACACACACAAACACACACACACATGCACCCATGCTCGGGCACACACTCGTACTCACACAAACACACACACTCACTTGCATACACACCCAAAACACACACACACATACACGCACCCATGCTCTGGCACACACACACTCACACCAACACTCGCACTCGCATACACACCCACAAACACACACACACCAACACACAGATGCACGCACGCACACACACACATACAAACACAAACATGAACACACGCATACACCCACACACGCACGCGCACCCACAAACAAACACAGACACACGCACAAACACACACAAACACACACACACACACACATGCACCCATGCTCGGGCACACACTCATACTCACACAAACACACACACTCACTCGCATACACACCCAAAACACACACACACATACACGCACCCATGCTCTGGCACACACACACTCACACCAACACTCGCACTCGCATACACACCCACAAACACACACACACAAACACACAGACGCACGCACGCACGCACACACAGACAAACAAACACACACGCACACATACACACACACGCAATCACACACACACAAACACGCACAAACAAATACACACACACAAACGCACAGAAACGCACAAACACACAAACACACACACGCATGCACACACACATACAAACACACACACACACACACACACGCGCACGCACGCATGCGCACACAGGCATGCACACACACGCACACACACACACTCATACATACCCACAAACACACACACACAATCACACACATGCATGTACGCAGACACACACACA
>NC_091479.1:25782078-25784578 GCF_036971445.1 Narcine bancroftii | reverse complement strand
GCACACACTCGCATACACGAATGCGCACACACGCATGCACACACATGCACACAAACATAAACACACACAGACAGGCACACACACATGCAGGCGCACACACACACACAAACACACACAAACACACACACACACACACACAAACACAGGCACCCATGCTCGGGAACACACACATACTCACATAAAAACACACACGCACTCGCATACACACACAAAAACACACACACATACACGTACCCATGCTGTGGCACACACACACACTGACACCAACACACGCACTCGCATACACACCCACAAACACACACACAAACACACAGACGCACGCACGCACGCACACACACAGACACACACACACACGCACACATACACACACATGCAATCGCACACACACAAACACACACACACGCACAAACACATACACACACAAACACACACACGCACACACACACAAACACTCACACGCATGCGCGCACACACACAGACAAACACATGCACAAACACACACACACATGCATGCTCACACATACAAACACACACACACACGCACGCGCACGGAGGCATGCACACACACACACACGCATACATACCCACAAACACACACACACAAACACACACATGCATGCACGCAGACACACACACACAAACATACACACATGCACACATACACACACATGCACGCACACACACATGCTCACAAACATGCACACGTACATGCACAAACTCACACACACGCTCAAGGGCAAAGACACACACGCATGCATGCACACACACACAAACACACACATAGATGCACACACACACAAACACACACACGCACACACACATGCAAGCACAAACACACACAAACACACACACACAGACACACGCACCCATGCTCTGGCACACACACACACTCACACAAACACACACACATGCACTCGCATACACACCCACAAACACACACACAAACAAACAGACGCACGCACACACGTACGCGCACACACACAAACACACACACATGCATGCACGCATACACATACACACACGCGCACCCACACACAAACACACACACACACACATGCACACCCACATACACACACACAAACACACACACCCACGCACCCATGCTCGGGAACACACACACACGCACTCGCCTACACACCCTCAAACGCACACACAAACACACAGATGTACGCACACATACACACACGCACAAGCACACACACTCACACACAGACACACACACACATGCAGAAACACATACACAGACACGCACACACACACACAAACACACACACACACACACGCACCCATGCTCGGGCACACACGCACACTCACACAAACATACACACACCTGCACTCGCATACACACCCACAAACACACACACAAACACACAGATGCAAGCACGCAGGCACGCACACACACAAACACACATGCACACGCACACACACACAAACACACACACATGCACAAACACATACACAGACACAAACACACACACACGAACACACACACAAACACACACGCATGCATGCGCACACACACAGACACACATAAATGCACAAAAACACACGCTCGCGCACACACACACACACAAACACACACGCACACACACATACAAACACACACACCCATGCTCGGGAACAAACACATACTCACACAAACACACACACGCACTCGCATACACACACAAAAACACACACACATACAAGCACCCATGCTCTGGCACACACACACACACTGACACCAACACACGCACTTGCATACACACCCACAAACACACACACAAACACACACGCACGCACGCATACACATAAATGCACGCGCACCAACACACAAACACACACATATGCACACACACATACACACACACAAACACATGCACACACACACACACACACACGCACCCATGCTCGGGCACTCACACACACTCTCAAAACACACACGCACTCGCATACACACCCACAAACACACACAAAAACGCACACATACACACACGCACGCGCACAAACACATACACACACAAACACACACACACACACGAACACACACACAAACACACACACATGCATGCACACACACAGACACACACACATGCACAAACACACACCCACGCTCGCGCTCACACACACACTCACACAAACAAACACAAACATATGCACGCACACACATACACACACACAAATACACACGCACACACACACACACAGAAACACACATGCACACACGAACGCACACGCACACACGCGCACCTCATGCACACACTCGCATACACGAATGCACACACACGCATGCACACTCATGCACACAAACATAAACACATACACAGGCACACATACATGCAGACGCACACACACAAAAACACACACACACAAACACGCACACACACGGACAGAAACACACACGCACACACACACAAACACACACACCCACGCTCGCGCTCACACACGCACTCACACAAACACACACACACATGTGCACACACACACAAACACATATGCACACACACACAAACACACACAC
>NC_091479.1:25754578-25767078 GCF_036971445.1 Narcine bancroftii | reverse complement strand
ACACACATTCACTCGCGCACACGCACACACACACAAACACACACACAGACACACACGCACACACAAACACACATAAAAACACACACACGGCTGCACACACACAAACACACACACCCACGCTCGCGCACACACACAAACACACACACACGCATGAGCACACACACACATGCACAAACACACACATGCACACACTTGCATACACGAACGCACACACGCATGCACACACACGCACACACACATAAACACATACACAGGCACAAACACATGCAGACGCGCTCACACACACACACTCACACAAACACACACACATGCTCAAGGATACAGACACACACACACACATGCACACACTCGCATACATGAACGCACACACACGCATGCACACACACGCACACACACATAAACACATACACAGGCACACACACATGCAGACGCACAAACACAAAAACACACACACAAACACACACACACAAACACGCACACACGTGCACGCAAACACTCACGCACACACACACAAACACACACACACGCTCGCGCTCACACACACACAAACACATACGCACACACACACAAACACACACACACACGTGCACACACACACGTGCACACACACACACAAACACACACACACAAACACCACACACATGCACACACACACACAAACACACACACACACCCACGCTCGCACACACATACACACTCACACAAACACACACACACATGCGCACACACACAGACAAACACATACGCGCACACACACATGCACTCGCATACACACCCACAAACACACAGACGCACGCACGCACGCACGCACACACACAAACACACACGCACACGCACACACACAAACACACACACATTCACAAACACATACACAGACACAAACACACACACAAACACACACAGAAACACACACGCAAGCATGCGCACACACAGACACACACAAATGCACAAACACACACACACACGCTCGCGCACACACACACTCACACAAACACAGACAAACATATGAACGCACACACACAAACACACACGCACGCACACACACACAAACACACACACACACACGCACACACACAAATGCTCACAAACATGCACGCACACACAGGCACACATACACGCTCAAGGACACAGACACACACGCATGCATGCACACACACACACACAAACACACACACGCACCCACGCTCACACACACACACTCACACAAACACAAACACAAACACACACACACGCTCAAACACATACACACACAAACACACACACGCACACACACACAAACACACACGCACACACACATATACACACACGCACGCGCACACACACACACACAAACACACACACATGCACAAACACATACACACACACACATGCTCACAAACATGCACACACACAAACACACACACGCTCAAGGACACAGACACACACACATGCATGCACACACTCACAAACACACACACACGCACACACACATGCACGACACACACACACACAAACAAACACACACACACATACACACACACGCACGCGCAACCACAAACAAACACACACACACATGCACAAACACATACACACACACACACACGCACACATACACAAACACACACACACACACGCACAAACATACACACACCCACGCTCGCGCACACACACACACTCACAGAAACAGATACAAACATATGCACGCACACACACACACAAACACACGCACAGACACTTGAGCGCGCACACACACACACACAAACACACGCACCCATTCTCAGGAACACACACACACTCACACAAACACACACACACATGCACTCGCATCTTCTCTTCTCTTTGGCTTGGCTTCGCGGACGAAGATTTATGGAGGGGGTAAAAAGTCCACGTCAGCTGCAGGCTCGTTTGTGGCTGACAAGTCCGATGCGGGACAGGCAGACACGATTGCAGCGGTTACAAGGGAAAATTGGTTGGTTGGGGTTGGGTGTTGGGTTTTCCCTCCTTTGCCTTTTGTCAGTGAGGTGGGCTCTGCGGTCTTCTTCAAAGGAGGTTGCTGCCCGCCAAACTGTGAGGCACCAAGATGCACGGTTTGAGGCGTTATCAGCCCACTGGCGGTGGTCAATGTGGCAGGCACCAAGAGATTTCTTTAGGCAGTCCTTGTACCTTTTCTTTGGTGCACCTCTGTCACGGTGGCCAGTGGAGAGCTCGCCATATAACACGATCTTGGGAAGGCGATGGTCCTCCATTCTGGAGACGTGACCCATCCAGCGCAGCTGGATCTTCAGCAGCGTGGACTCGATGCTGTCGACCTCTGCCATCTCGAGTACTTCGACGTTAGGGGTGTAAGCGCTCCAATGGATGTTGAGGATGGAGCGGAGACAACGCTGGTGGAAGCGTTCTAGGAGCCGTAGGTGGTGCCGGTAGAGGACCCATGATTCGGAGCCGAACAGGAGTGTGGGTATGACAACGGCTCTGTATACGCTTATCTTTGTGAGGTTTTTCAGTTGGTTGTTTTTCCAGACTCTTTTGTGTAGTCTTCCAAAGGCGCTATTTGCCTTGGCGAGTCTGTTGTCTATCTCATTGTCGATCCTTGCATCTGATGAAATGGTGCAGCCGAGATAGGTAAACTGGTTGACCGTTTTGAGTTTTGTGTGCCCGATGGAGATGTGGGGGGGCTGGTAGTCATGGTGGGGAGCTGGCTGATGGAGGACCTCAGTTTTCTTCAGGCTGACTTCCAGGCCAAACATTTTGGCAGTTTCCGCAAAGCAGGACGTCAAGCGCTGAAGAGCTGGCTCTGAATGGGCAACTAAAGCGGCATCATCTGCAAAGAGTAGTTCACGGACAAGTTTCTCTTGTGTCTTGGTGTGAGCTTGCAGGCGCCTCAGATTGAAGAGACTGCCATCCGTGCGGTACCGGATGTAAACAGCGTCTTCATTGTTGGGGTCTTTCATGGCTTGGTTCAGCATCATGCTGAAGAAGATTGAAAAGAGGGTTGGTGCGAGAACACAGCCTTGCTTCACGCCATTGTTAATGGAGAAGGGTTCAGAGAGCTCATTGCTGTATCTGACCCGACCTTGTTGGTTTTCGTGCAGTTGGATAATCATGTTGAGGAACTTTGGGGGACATCCGATGCGCTCTAGTATTTGCCAAAGCCCTTTCCTGCTCACGGTGTCGAAGGCTTTGGTGAGGTCAACAAAGGTGATGTAGAGTCCTTTGTTTTGTTCTATGCACTTTTCTTGGAGCTGTCTGAGGGCAAAGACCATGTCAGTGGTTCCTCTGTTAATACCTAGTGTCGCCGAGACTCGCATACACACACACAAACACAAAGACGCACACACGCACGCACGCACCCACATACAAACACACACATGCATACACGCATACACCCACACACGCACGCGCACCCACAAACAAACACAGACACATGCACAAACACACACAAACACACACAGACAAACACATGCACACACACGCACACACACATAAACACATACACAGGCACAAACACATGCAGACGCGCTCACACACACACACTCACACAAACACACACACATGCGCACACACACACACAAACACATACGCACACACACACAAACACACACACACGCACGTGCACACACACACACAAACACACACACACACAAACACGCACACACACGCACACACACACCCACGCTCGCGCTCACACACCTACACTCTCACACAAACACACACACACGCACAAATATATAAACACCCAAACACACACACACACAAACACACACACACATGCGCACACACACACAGACACACATACATGTTCAATCACACACGCGCACACACACACACACGTGCATACATACCCACAAACACACACAAACAAACACACGCTCGCACGCGCAAACACACACAAACACACACACGCACACACACACACACACACATGCTCACAAATATGCACACACACACACGCAAAAACACACACACACGCTCAAGGATACAGACACACACGCATGCATGCACACACACACAAACACACACACACACGCACACACACAAAACACACACACGCACACACACATGAGTGCGCACACACACACACACAAACACACGCACCCATGCTCTGGAACACACACACACACTCACACAAACACACACACACATGCACCCACATACACACACACAAACACACACACAGATGCACCCGCGTACACACACACAAACACACAGACGCACACACGCACGCACGCACACACATACAAACACACACATGCACACACGCATTCACACACACACGCAGGCGCACCCACACACATACACACACACTCGCACAAACACACACAAACACACACACACACACGCACCCATGCTCGGGCACACACTCATACTCACACAAACACACACACGCACTCGCATACACACCCAAAACACACACACATACACGTACCCATGCGCTGGCACACACACACTCACACCAACACACACACTCGCATACACACCCACAAACACACAGAATCACGCACGCATGCACACACAGACAAACACACACACACGCACACATACACACACACGCAATCGCACACACACACAAACACACAAACAAGCACAAACAAATACGCACACACAAACACACACACACGCATGCACACACACACGCACACAAACACACACACGCATGCACGCGCACACAGGCATGCACACACACGCACACGCACACACTCATACATACCCACAAACACACACACACAATCACACACATGCATGCACGCAGACACACACACACCAACATACACACACGCACACATACACACACAGGCACACACACACACATGCTCACAAACATGCACACGCACACGCACAAACCCAACATGCTCAAGGTCACAGACACACACGCATGTATGCACACACACACAAACGCACACATAGTTGCAAACACACAAGCACGCGCACACACACACACGTACGCACACACACACAAACCCACACACATACACACACGCACATACAAACGCACACAAAAACACTCACACGCATGCACACACACAAACACACACACGCACCCACGCTCGCGCACACACACACAAACACACACACACAGACACACACATGCGCACACACGCACACACAGACATACACACACATGCACAAACACACACATGCACAAACTCGCATACACGAACGCACACACACGCATGCACACACATGCACACACACATAAACACATACACAGGCACACACACATGCAGACGCACACACACAAAAACACACACACAAACACACACACACAAACACGCACACACGTGCACGCAAACACTCACGCACACACACACGCTCGCGCTCACACACACACAAACACATACGCACACATACACAAACACACACACACACGTGCACACACACACAAACACACACACACAAACACACACACACAAACACACACACACAAACACATACACACATGCACACACACACAAACACACACACACACCCACGCTCGCGCACACATACACACTCACACAAACACACACACACATGCGCGCGCACACAGACAAACACATACGCGCACACACACAAACACACACACATGCACAAACATATAAACAAACAAACACACACACACAAACACACACACATGCGCGCGCACACACAGACACACATACATGTTCAAACACACACGCACACACACACACACACGCACGTGCATACATACCCACAAACACACACACACATACACACACACGCTCGCATGCGCACACACACACAAACACACACACGCACACAAACACACACACACACACACACACATGCTCACAAATATGCACACACACACGCAAAAACACACACACGCTCATGGATACAGACACACACGCATGCATGCACACACACACACAAACACACACACACACGCACACACACACACAAACACACACACACACACACACATGTGTGCGCACACACACACAAACACACACACCCATGCTCTGGAATACACACACACTCACACAAACACACACATACATGCACTCGCATACACACACACACAACACACAGACGCACACACGCACGCACGCTCACTCATACAAACATACACATGCACAGACGCATACACACACACACGCACGCGCAACCACACACAAACACACACACACACGCACAAACACACACAAACAAACACACACACACGCACCCATGCTCGGGAACACACACATACTCACACAAACACACACACACACTAGCATACACACCCAAAACACACACACATACACGCACCCATGCTCTGGCACACACACACACTCACACCAACACACACACTCGCATACACACCCACAAACACGCACACAAACACACAGACGCACGCACGCACGCACACACAGACAAACACACACACCCGCACACATACACACACGCAATCGCACACAGACACAAACACACAAACAAGCACAAACAAATACACACACACAAACACACACACACAAACACACACACACACATGCACACACACACACACGCACGCACGCGCACACAGGCATGCACACACACGCACACACACACACTCATACATACACACAAACACACACACACAATCACACACATGCATGCACGCAGACACACACACACACAAACATACACACACACACACATACACACACAAGCACACAAACACACATGCTCACTAACATGCACACGCACATGCACAAACAAACACATCCTCAAGGTCACAGACACACATGCTGCATGCACACACAGACAATCGCACACATAGTTGCACACACACATGCACGCACACACACACGCACACACACACACAAACACACACATACACACACGTACACACACAAACACACACAAAACACTCACACGCATGAACACACACAAACACACACACGCACCCACGCTCGCGCACTCTCACACAAACACACACACACACGCATGCACGCGCACACACACAGACACACATACATGCACAAACACACACATGCACACACTCGCATACACTAATGCACACACACGCATGTACACACACGCACACACACATAAACACATACACAGGCACACACACATGCAGACGCACACACGCAAAAACACACACACAAACACACACACAAACACGCACACACTTGCACGCAAACACTCACGCACACACACACACAAACACACACACGCTCGCGCTCACACACACACAAACACATACGCACACACACACAAACACACACACACGTGCACACACACACAAACACACACACACAAACACACACACAAACACGCACACACATGCACACACACACAAACACACACACACACACCCACGCTCGCGCACACATACACACTCACACAAACACACACACACATGCACACACACACAGACAAACACATACGCGCACACACACAAACACACACACATGCACAAACATATTAACAAACAAACACACACACACAAACACACACACACATGCGCACACACACACAGACACACATACATGTTCAAACACACACGCACACACACACACACGCACGTGCATACATACCCACAAACACACACACATACACACACACGCTCGCATGCGCACACACACACACACATGCTCACAAATATGCACACACACACGCAAAAACACACACACGCTCAAGGATACAGACACACACGCATGCATGCACACACACACACAAACACACACACACACACGCACACACACACAAACACACACACACGCACACACACATGAGCGCACACACACACACACACACACAAACACACACACCCATGTTCTGGAATACACACACACTCACACAAACACACACATACATGCACTCGCATACACACACAAAACACAGATGCACACACGCACGCACGCTCACTCATACAAACATACACATGCACACATGCATACACACACACACGCACGCGCACCCACACACAAACACACACACACGCACAAACACACACAAACAAACACACACACGCACCCATGCTCGGGCACACACACATACTCACACAAACACACACACACACTCGCATACACACCCAAAACACACACACATACACGCACCCATGCTCTGGCACACACACACTCACACCAACACATGCACTCGCATACACACCCACAAACACGCACACAAACACACAGACGCACGCACGCACGCACACACAGACAAACACGCACACCCGCACACATACACACACGCAATCGCACACAGACACAAACACACAAACAAGCACAAACAAATACACACACACAAACACACACACACAAACACACACACACGCATGCACACACACAAACACACACAAACACACACACACACGCACGCGCACACAGGCATGCACAAACACACACACACACACTCACACATACCCACAAACACACACACACACACAATCACACACATGCATGCACGCAGACACACACACACACACAAACATACACACACGCACACATACACACGCAGGCACACAAACACACATGCTCACTAACATGCACACGCACACGCACAAACAAACACATCCTCAAGGTCACAGACACACACGCTGCATGCACACATAGACAAACGCACACATAGTTGCACACACACATGCACGCACACACACACGCACACACACACAAACACACACATACACACATGTACACACACAAACACACACAAAACACTCACACGCATGAACACACACAAACACACACACGCACACACGCTCGCGCACTCTCACACAAACACACACACACACGCATGCGCGCACACACACACAGACACACATACATGCACAAACACACACATGCACACACTCGCATACACGAATGCACACACACGCATGTACACACACGCACACACACAAACACATACACAGGCACACACACATGCAGACGCACACACGCAAAAACACACACACAAACACACCTACACACAAACACGCACACACTTGCACGCAAACACACACGCATACGCACACACAAACACACACACATCCACGCTCGCGCTCACACACACACACTCACACAAACACACACACATGCGCACACACACACACAAACACATACGCGCACACACAAACGCACACACAAGCATGTGCACACACACAAACACACACACACACACAAATGAACACACACGCACAAACCCACAAACTCACACACACCCACGCTCGCGCTCACACACGCACACACACACAAACACACACACACCCACGCTCGCGCTCACACACACACACTCACACAAACACACACACACAGACAAACACATACGCGCACACACACAAACACACACACACGCACAAACATATAAACACACAAACGCACACACACACAAATGCACACACACATGCACACACACACACAGACACACATACATGTTCAAACACACATGCACATACACGCTCACACACACAAAGACACACACGCACACACACACACACACACGCACGTGCATACATACCCACAAACACACACACACAAACACACACACGCTCGCACGCGCACACACACACACAAACACACACACGCACACAAACACACACACGGACACACACACACATGCTCACAAATATGCACACACACGCAAAAACACACACACACGCTCAAGGATACAGACACACACGCATGCATGCACACACACACACACAAACATACACACATGCACACACACACAAACACACACACACACACACAAACATACACACACACACAAACACACACACATGCATGCACACACACAGACACACACACATGCACAAACACACACACCCACGCTCGCGCTCACACACACACTCACACAAACAAACACAAACATATGCACGCACACACACACACAAATACACACACACAGAAACACACACGCACACACGAACGCACACGCACACACACGCACACACATGCACACAAACATAAACACATACACAGGCACACACACATGCAGACGCACACACACAAAAACACAGGCACCCATGCTCGGGAACACACACATACTCACATAAAAACACACACGCACTCGCATACACACACAAAAACACACACACATACACGTACCCATGCTGTGGCACACACACACACTGACACCAACACACGCACTCGCATACACACCCACAAACACACACACAAACACACAGACGCACGCACGCACGCACACACACAGACACACACACGCGCACACATACACACATATGCAATCGCACACACACAAACACACACACATGCACAAACACATACACACACAAACACACACACGCACACACACAAACACTCACACGCATGCGCGCACACACACAGACAAACACATGCACAAACACACACACACATGCATGCTCACACATACAAACACACACACGCATGCACGCGCACGGAGGCACGCACACACACACACACACGCATACATACCCACAAACACACACACACATACACACACACGCACGCACACACACATGCTCACAAACATGCACACGTACACGCACAAACTCACACACACGCTCAAGGGCAAAGACACACACGCATGCATGCACACACACACAAACACACACATAGATGCACACACACACAAACACACACACGCACACACACATGCAAGCACAAACACACACAAACACACACACACAGACACACGCACCCATGCTCTGGCACACACACACACTCACACAAACACACACACATGCACTCGCATACACACCCACAAACACACACACAAACAAACAGACGCACGCACGCACGTACGCGCACACACACAAACACACACACATGCATGCACGCATACACATACACACACGCGCACCCACACACAAACACACACACACACATGCACACCCACATACACACACACAAACACACACACCCACGCACCCATGCTCGGGAACACACACACACGCACTCGCCTACACACCCTCAAACGCACACACAAACACACAGATGTACGCACACATACACACACGCACACACACACACACTCACACACACACACACACACACATGCAGAAACACATACACAGACACGCACACACACACACACAAACACACACACACACACACGCACCCATGCTCGGGCACACACGCACACTCACACAAACACACACACACACATGCACTCGCATACACACCCACAAACACACACACAAACACACAGATGCAAGCACGCAGGCACGCACACACACAAACACACATGCACACACACACACACACAAACACACACACATGCACAAACACATACACAGACACAAACACACACACACGAACACACACACAAACACACACACATGCATGCGCACACACACAGACACACATAAATGCACAAAAACACACGCTCGCGCACACACACACACACAAACACACACGCACACACACATACAAACACACGCACCCATGCTCGGGAACACACACATACTCACACAAACACACACACGCACTCGCATACACACACAAAAACACACACACATACAAGCACCCATGCTCTGGCACACACACACACACTGACACCAACACACGCACTTGCATACACACCCACAAACACACACACAAACACACACGCACGCACGCATACACATAAATGCACGCGCACCAACACACAAACACACACATATGCACACACACATACACACACACAAACACACGCACACACACACACACACACATGCACCCATGCTCGGGCACTCACACACACTCTCAAAACACACACACGCACTCGCATACACACCCACAAACACACACAAAAACGCACAGATGCATGCACGCATGCGCACACACGCGCACGCACACATACACACACGCACGCGCACAAACACATACACACACAAACACACACACACAAACACACACATGCATGCACACACACAGACACACACACATGCACAAACACACACCCACGCTCGCGCTCACACACACACTCACACAAACAAACACAAACATATGCACGCACACACACACACAAATACACACGCACACACACACACACAGAAACACACATGCACACACGAACGCACACGCACACACGCGCACCCACAAACAAACACAGACACACGCACAAACACACACAAACACACACACACACACACATGCACCCATGCTCGGGCACACACTCATACTCACACAAACACACACACTCACTCGCATACACACCCAAAACACACACACACATACACGCACCCATGCTCTGGCACACACACACTCACACCAACACACGCACTCGCATACACACCCACAAACACACACACACAGACACACGTAAATGCACAAACACACACACACACACGCTCGCGCACACACACACTCACACAAACACACACAAACATATGCACGCACACACACACAAACACACATGCACGCACACACACACAAACACACACACATGCACACACACAAATGCTCACAAATATGCACGCACACACAGGCACACATACACGCTCAAGAACACAGACACACACGCATGCATGCACACACACACACACAAACACACACACGCACCCACGCTCACACACACACACTCACACAAACACACACACAAACACACACACACACTCAAACACATACACACACAAACACACACACACACACACACACACAAACACACAC
>NC_091479.1:25699578-25749578 GCF_036971445.1 Narcine bancroftii | reverse complement strand
ATGCACACACGCACCCATGTTCGGGCACACACGCACTCGCATACACACCCACAAACGCACACACAAACACACAGACGCACGCACGCACACACACAAACACACACACACGCACACATACACATACACACACGCACGCGCACACACACAAACACACACACACGCACAAACATACACACACCCACGCTCGCGCACACACACACACTCACAGAAACACACACAAACATATGCAGGCACACACACACAAACACACAGATGCACACACGCACGCACGCACACACATAACAACACACACATGCACACACGCATACACCCACACACGCACGCGCACCCACAAACAAACACAGACACACGCACAAACACACACAAACACACACACACACATGCACACACTTGCATACACGAACGCACACACGCATGCACACACATGCACACACACATAAACACATACACAGGCACAAACACATGCAGACGCGCTCACACACACACACTCACACAAACACACACACATGCGCGCACACACACACAAACACATACGCACACACACACAAACACACACACGCACGTGCACACACACACACAAACACACACACACAAACACGCACACACACGCACACGCACACACAAACACACACACACACCCACGCTCGCATTCACACACACACACTCTCACACAAACACACACACACGCACAAATATATAAACACCCAAACACACACACACACAAACACACACACACATGCGCACACACACACAGACACACATACATGTTCAATCACACACGCACACACACACACACGTGCATACATACCCACAAACACACACAAACAAACACACGCTTGCACGTGCAAACACACACAAACACACGCACGCACACACACACACACGCATGCTCACGAATATGCACACACACACACACGCAAAAACACACACACACGCTCAAGGATACAGACACACACGCATGCATGCACACACACACAAACACACACACACACACACAAAACACACACACGCACACACACATGAGCGCGCACACACACACACACAAACACACGCACCCATGCTCTGGAACACACACACACACATTCACACAAACACACACACACATGCACCCGCGTACACACACACAAACGCACAGACGCACACACGCACGCACGCACACACATACAAACACACACATGCATACACGCATTCACACACACACGCAGGTGCACCCACACACATACACACACACACGCACAAACACACACAAACACACACACACACACACACCCATGCTCGGGCACACACTCATACTCACACAAACACACACACGCACTCGCATACACACCCAAAACACACACACATACACGCACCCATGCTCTGGCACACACACACTCACACCAACACACACACTCGCATACACACACACAAACACAACCACAAACACACAGAATCACGCACGCACGCACACACAGACAAACACACACACACGCACACATACACACACACGCAATCGCACACACACACAGACACACAAACAAGCACAAACAAATACACACACACAAACACACACACACAAACACACACACGCATGCACACACACACGCACACAAACACACACACGCATGCACGCGCACACAGGCATGCACACACACGCACACACACACACTCATACATACCCACAAACACACACACACAATCACACACATGCATGCACGCAGACACACACACACCAACATACACACACGCACACATACACACACAGGAACACACACACACATGCTCACAAACATGCACACGCACACGCACAAACCCAACACGCTCAAGGTCACAGACACACACGCATGTATGCACACACACACAAACACACACATAGTTGCAAACACACAAGCATGCACACACACACACACGCACGCACACACACACAAAACCACACACATACACACACGCACACACAAACGCACACAAAACACTCACACGCATGCACACACACAAACACACACACCAACCACGCTCGCGCACACACACACAAACACACACACACAGACACACACATGCGCACACACGCACACACAGACACACACACACATGCACAAACACACACATGCACACACTCGCATACATGAACGCACACACACGCATGCACACACACGCACACACACATAAACACATACACAGGCACACACACATGCAGACGCACAAACACAAAAACACACACACAAACACACACACACAAACACGCACACACGTGCACGCAAACACTCACGCACACACACACACAAACACACACACACGCTCGCGATCACACACACAAACACATACGCACACACACACAAACACACACACACACGTGCACACACACACGTGCACACACACACACAAACACACACACACAAACACCACACACATGCACACACACACACAAACACACACACACACCCACGCTCGCACACACATACACACTCACACAAACACACACACACATGCGCACACACACAGACAAACACATACGCGCACACACACATGCACTCGCATACACACCCACAAACACACAGACGCACGCACGCACGCACGCACACACACAAACACACACGCACACGCACACACACAAACACACACACATTCACAAACACATACACAGACACAAACACACACACAAACACACACAGAAACACACACACAAGCATGCGCACACACAGACACACACAAATGCACAAACACACACACACATGCTCGCGCACACACACACTCACACAAACACAGACAAACATATGAACGCACACACACAAACACACACACACGCACACACACACAAACACACACACACACACACGCACACACACAAATGCTCACAAACATGCACGCACACACAGGCACACATACACGCTCAAGGACACAGACACACACGCATGCATGCACACACACACACACACAAACACACACACGCACCCACGCTCACACACACACACTCACACAAACACAAACACAAACACACACACACGCTCAAACACATACACACACAAACACACACACGCACACACACACAAACACACACGCACACACACATATACACACACGCACGCGCACACACACACACACAAACACACACACATGCACAAACACATACACACACACACATGCTCACAAACATGCACACACACAAACACACACACGCTCAAGGACACAGACACACACACATGCATGCACACACTCACAAACACACACACACGCACACACACATGCACGACACACACACACACAAACAAACACACACACACATACACACACACGCACGCGCAACCACAAACAAACACACACACACATGCACAAACACATACACACACACACACACGCACACATACACATACACACACGCACGCGCACACACACAAACACACACACACACACGCACAAACATACACACACCCACGCTCGCGCACACACACACACTCACAGAAACAGACACAAACATATGCACGCACACACACACACAAACACACGCACACACACTTGAGCGCGCACACACACACACACAAACACACGCACCCATTCTCAGGAACACACACACACTCACACAAACACACACACACATGCACTCGCATCTTCTCTTCTCTTTGGCTTGGCTTCGCGGACGAAGATTTATGGAGGGGGTAAAAAGTCCACGTCAGCTGCAGGCTCGTTTGTGGCTGACAAGTCCGATGCGGGACAGGCAGACACGATTGCAGCGGTTACAAGGGAAAATTGGTTGGTTGGGGTTGGGTGTTGGGTTTTCCCTCCTTTGCCTTTTGTCAGTGAGGTGGGCTCTGCGGTCTTCTTCAAAGGAGGTTGCTGCCCGCCAAACTGTGAGGCACCAAGATGCACGGTTTGAGGCGTTATCAGCCCACTGGTGGTGGTCAATGTGGCAGGCACCAAGAGATTTCTTTAGGCAGTCCTTGTACCTTTTCTTTGGTGCACCTCTGTCACGGTGGCCAGTGGAGAGCTCGCCATATAACACGATCTTGGGAAGGCGATGGTCCTCCATTCTGGAGACGTGACCCATCCAGCGCAGCTGGATCTTCAGCAGCGTGGACTCGATGCTGTCGACCTCTGCCATCTCGAGTACTTCGACGTTAGGGGTGTAAGCGCTCCAATGGATGTTGAGGATGGAGCGGAGACAACGCTGGTGGAAGCGTTCTAGGAGCCGTAGGTGGTGCCGGTAGAGGACCCATGATTCGGAGCCGAACAGGAGTGTGGGTATGACAACGGCTCTGTATACGCTTATCTTTGTGAGGTTTTTCAGTTGGTTGTTTTTCCAGACTCTTTTGTGTAGTCTTCCAAAGGCGCTATTTGCCTTGGCGAGTCTGTTGTCTATCTCATTGTCGATCCTTGCATCTGATGAAATGGTGCAGCCGAGATAGGTAAACTGGTTGACCGTTTTGAGTTTTGTGTGCCCGATGGAGATGTGGGGGGGCTGGTAGTCATGGTGGGGAGCTGACTGATGGAGGACCTCAGTTTTCTTCAGGCTGACTTCCAGGCCAAACATTTTGGCAGTTTCCGCAAAGCAGGACGTCAAGCGCTGAAGAGCTGGCTCTGAATGGGCAACTAAAGCGGCATCATCTGCAAAGAGTAGTTCACGGACAAGTTTCTCTTGTGTCTTGGTGTGAGCTTGCAGGCGCCTCAGATTGAAGAGACTGCCATCCGTGCGGTACCGGATGTAAACAGCGTCTTCATTGTTGGGGTCTTTCATGGCTTGGTTCAGCATCATGCTGAAGAAGATTGAAAAGAGGGTTGGTGCGAGAACACAGCCTTGCTTCACGCCATTGTTAATGGAGAAGGGTTCAGAGAGCTCATTGCTGTATCTGACCCGACCTTGTTGGTTTTCGTGCAGTTGGATAATCATGTTGAGGAACTTTGGGGGACATCCGATGCGCTCTAGTATTTGCCAAAGCCCTTTCCTGCTCACGGTGTCGAAGGCTTTGGTGAGGTCAACAAAGGTGATGTAGAGTCCTTTGTTTTGTTCTATGCACTTTTCTTGGAGCTGTCTGAGGGCAAAGACCATGTCAGTGGTTCCTCTGTTAATACCTAGTGTCGCCGAGACTCGCATACACACACACAAACACAAAGACGCACACACGCACGCACGCACACACATACAAACACACACATGCATACACGCATACACCCACACACGCACGCGCACCCACAAACAAACACAGACACATGCACAAACACACACAAACACACACAGACAAACACATGCACACACACGCACACACACATAAACACATACACAGGCACAAACACATGCAGACGCGCTCACACACACACACTCACACAAACACACACACATGCGCACACACACACACAAACACATACGCACACACACACAAACACACACACACGCACGTGCACACACACACACAAACACACACACACACAAACACGCACACACACGCACACACACACCCACGCTCGCGCTCACACACCTACACTCTCACACAAACACACACACACGCACAAATATATAAACACCCAAACACACACACACACAAACACACACACACATGCGCACACACACACAGACACACATACATGTTCAATCACACACGCACACACACACACACACGTGCATACATACCCACAAACACACACAAACAAACACACGCTCGCACGCGCAAACACACACAAACACACACACGCACACACACACACACACACACATGCTCACAAATATGCACACACACACACGCAAAAACACACACACACGCTCAAGGATACAGACACACACGCATGCATGCACACAAACACACACACACACGCACACACACAAAACACACACACGCACACACACATGAGTGCGCACACACACACACACAAACACACGCACCCATGCTCTGGAACACACACACACACTCACACAAACACACACACACATGCACCCGCATACACACACACAAACACACACACAGATGCACCCGCGTACACACACACAAACACACAGACGCACACACGCACGCACGCACACACATACAAACACACACATGCACACACGCATTCACACACACACGCAGGCGCACCCACACACATACACACACACTCGCACAAACACACACAAACACACACACACACACGCACCCATGCTCGGGCACACACTCATACTCACACAAACACACACACGCACTCGCATACACACCCAAAACACACACACATACACGTACCCATGCGCTGGCACACACACACTCACACCAACACACACACTCGCATACACACCCACAAACACACAGAATCACGCACGCATGCACATACAGACAAACACACACACACGCACACATACACACACACGCAATCGCACACACACACAAACACACAAACAAGCACAAACAAATACGCACACACAAACACACACACACGCATGCACACACACACGCACACAAACACACACACGCATGCACGCGCACACAGGCATGCACACACACGCACACACACACACTCATACATACCCACAAACACACACACACAATCACACACATGCATGCACGCAGACACACACACACCAACATACACACACGCACACATACACACACAGGCACACACACACACATGCTCACAAACATGCACACGCACACGCACAAACCCAACATGCTCAAGGTCACAGACACACACGCATGTATGCACACACACACAAACGCACACATAGTTGCAAACACACAAGCACGCGCACACACACACACGTACGCACACACACACAAACCCACACACATACACACACGCACATACAAACGCACACAAAAACACTCACACGCATGCACACACACAAACACACACACGCACCCACGCTCGCGCACACACACACAAACACACACACACAGACACACACATGCGCACACACGCACACACAGACATACACACACATGCACAAACACACACATGCACAAACTCGCATACACGAACGCACACACACGCATGCACACACACGCACACACACATAAACACATACACAGGCACACACACATGCAGACGCACACACACAAAAACACACACACAAACACACACACACAAACACGCACACACGTGCACGCAAACACTCACGCACACACACACGCTCGCGCTCACACACACAAACACATACGCACACATACACAAACACACACACGCACGTGCACACACACACAAACACACACACACAAACACACACACACAAACACATACACACATGCACACACACACAAACACACACACACACCCACGCTCGCGCACAATAAACACTCACACAAACACACACACACATGCGCGCGCACACAGACAAACACATACGCGCACACACACAAACACACACACATGCACAAACATATAAACAAACAAACACACACACACAAACACACACACATGCGCGCGCACACACAGACACACATACATGTTCAAACACACACGCACACACACACACACGCACGTGCATACATACCCACAAACACACACACACATACACACACACGCTCGCATGCGCACACACACACAAACACACACACGCACACAAACACACACACACACACACACACATGCTCACAAATATGCACACACACACGCAAAAACACACACACGCTCATGGATACAGACACACACGCATGCATGCACACACACACACAAACACACACACACACGCACACACACACAAACACACACACACACACACATGTGTGCGCACACACACACAAACACACACACCCATGCTCTGGAATACACACACACTCACACAAACACACACATACATGCACTCGCATACACACACACAACACACAGACGCACACACGCACGCACACTCACTCATACAAACATACACATGCACACACGCATACACACACACACGCACGCGCACCCACACACAAACACACACACACACGCACAAACACACACAAACAAACACACACACACGCACCCATGCTCGGGAACACACACATACTCACACAAACACACACACACACTAGCATACACACCCAAAACACACACACATACACGCACCCATGCTCTGGCACACACACACACTCACACCAACACACACACTCGCATACACACCCACAAACACGCACACAAACACACAGACGCACGCACGCACGCACACACAGACAAACACACACACCCGCACACATACACACACGCAATCGCACACAGACACAAACACACAAACAAGCACAAACAAATACACACACACAAACACACACACACAAACACACACACACACATGCACACACACACACACGCACGCACGCGCACACAGGCATGCACACACACGCACACACACACACTCATACATACACACAAACACACACACACAATCACACACATGCATGCACGCAGACACACACACACACAAACATACACACACACACATACACACACAAGCACACAAACACACATGCTCACTAACATGCACACGCACATGCACAAACAAACACATCCTCAAGGTCACAGACACACATGCTGCATGCACACACAGACAAACGCACACATAGTTGCACACACACATGCACGCACACACACACGCACACACACACACAAACACACACATACACACACGTACACACACAAACACACACAAAACACTCACACCCATGAACACACACAAACACACACACGCACCCACGCTCGCGCACTCTCACACAAACACACACACACACGCATGCGCGCGCACACACACAGACACACATACATGCACAAACACACACATGCACACACTCGCATACACTAATGCACACACACGCATGTACACACACGCACACACACATAAACACATACACAGGCACACACACATGCAGACGCACACACGCAAAAACACACACACAAACACACACACAAACACGCACACACTTGCACGCAAACACTCACGCACACACACACACAAACACACACACGCTCGCGCTCACACACACACAAACACATACGCACACACACACAAACACACACACACGTGCACACACACACAAACACACACACACACAAACACACACACACAAACACGCACACACATGCACACACACACAAACACACACACACACCCACGCTCGCGCACACATACACACTCACACAAACACACACACACATGCACACACACAGACAAACACATACGCGCACACACACAAACACACACACATGCACAAACATATTAACAAACAAACACACACACAAACACACACACACATGCGCACACACACACAGACACACATACATGTTCAAACACACACGCACACACACACACACGCACGTGCATACATACCCACAAACACACACACATACACACACACGCTCGCATGCGCACACACACTCAAACACACACACGCACACAAACACACACATGCACACACACACACACACATGCTCACAAATATGCACACACACACGCAAAAACACACACACGCTCAAGGATACAGACACACACGCATGCATGCACACACACACACAAACACACACACACACACGCACACACACACAAACACACACACACGCACACACACATGAGCGCACACACACACACACACACACAAACACACACACCCATGTTCTGGAATACACACACACTCACACAAACACACACATACATGCACTCGCATACACACACAAAACACAGATGCACACACGCACGCACGCTCACTCATACAAACATACACATGCACACATGCATACACACACACACGCACGCGCACCCACACACACACACGCACAAACACACACAAACAAACACACACACGCACCCATGCTCGGGCACACACACATACTCACACAAACACACACACACACTCGCATACACACCCAAAACACACACACATACACGCACCCATGCTCTGGCACACACACACTCACACCAACACATGCACTCGCATACACACCCACAAACACGCACACAAACACACAGACGCACGCACGCACGCACACACAGACAAACACGCACACCCGCACACATACACACACGCAATCGCACACAGACACAAACACACAAACAAGCACAAACAAATACACACACACAAACACACACACACAAACACACACACACGCATGCACACACACAAACACACACAAACACACACACACACGCACGCGCACACAGGCATGCACAAACACACACACACACACTCACACATACCCACAAACACACACACACACACAATCACACACATGCATGCACGCAGACACACACACACACAAACATACACACACGCACACATACACACGCAGGCACACAAACACACATGCTCACTAACATGCACACGCACACGCACAAACAAACACATCCTCAAGGTCACAGACACACACGCTGCATGCACACATAGACAAACGCACACATAGTTGCACACACACATGCACGCACACACACACGCACACACACACAAACACACACATACACACATGTACACACACAAACACACACAAAACACTCACACGCATGAACACACACAAACACACACACGCACACACGCTCGCGCACTCTCACACAAACACACACACACACGCATGCGCGCACACACACACAGACACACATACATGCACAAACACACACATGCACACACTCGCATACACGAATGCACACACACGCATGTACACACACGCACACACACAAACACATACACAGGCACACACACATGCAGACGCACACACGCAAAAACACACACACAAACACACCTACACACAAACACGCACACACTTGCACGCAAACACACACGCATACGCACACACAAACACACACACATCCACGCTCGCGCTCACACACACACACTCACACAAACACACACACATGCACACACACACACACAAACACATACGCGCACACACAAACGCACACACAAGCATGTGCACACACACAAACACACACACACACACAAAAATGAACACACACGCACAAACCCACAAACTCACACACACCCACGCTCGCGCTCACACACGCACACACACACAAACACACACACACCCACGCTCGCGCTCACACACACACACTCACACAAACACACACACACAGACAAACACATACGCGCACACACACAAACACACACACACGCACAAACATATAAACACACAAACGCACACACACACAAATGCACACACACATGCACACACACACACACAGACACACATACATGTTCAAACACAGATGCACATACACGCTCACACACACAAAGACACACACGCACACACACACACACACGCACGTGCATACATACCCACAAACACACACACACAAACACACACACGCTCGCACGCGCACACACACACACAAACACACACACGCACACAAACACACACACGGACACACACACACACATGCTCACAAATATGCACACACACGCAAAAACACACACACACGCTCAAGGATACAGACACACACGCATGCATGCACACACACACACACAAACATACACACATGCAC
Source organism: Narcine bancroftii (assembly GCF_036971445.1). Classification (NCBI taxonomy): domain Eukaryota; kingdom Metazoa; phylum Chordata; class Chondrichthyes; order Torpediniformes; family Narcinidae; genus Narcine; species Narcine bancroftii. The sequence continues at coordinate 25,738,210 of NC_091479.1, read as the reverse complement.
ACACACACAAACACACACACACACACAAACATACACACACACACACAAACACACACACATGCATGCACACACAGACACACACACATGCACAAACACACACACCCACGCTCGCGCTCACACACACACTCACACAAACAAACACAAACATATGCACGCACACACACACACAAATACACACACACAGAAACACACACGCACACACGAACGCACATGCACACATGCGCACACACATGCACACAAACATAAACACATACACAGGCACACACACATGCAGACGCACACACACAAAAACACAGGCACCCATGCTCGGGAACACACACATACTCACATAAAAACACACACGCACTCGCATACACACACAAAAACACACACATATACACGTACCCATGCTGTGGCACACACACACACTGACACCAACACACGCACTCGCATACACACTCACAAACACACACACAAACACACAGACGCACGCACGCACGCACACACACAGACACACACACACGCACACATACACACACATGCAATCGCACACACACAAACACACACACACGCACAAACACATACACACACAAACACACACACGCACACACACAAACACTCACACGCATGCGCGCACACACACAGACAAACACATGCACAAACACACACACACATGCATGCTCACACATACAAACACACACACGCATGCACGCGCACGGAGGCACGCACACACACACACACGCATACATACCCACAAACACACACACACATACACACACACGCACGCACACACACATGCTCACAAACATGCACACGTACACGCACAAACTCACACACACGCTCAAGGGCAAAGACACACACGCATGCATGCACACACACACAAACACACACATAGATGCACACACACACAAACACACACACGCACACACACATGCAAGCACAAACACACACAAACACACACACACAGACACACGCACCCATGCTCTGGCACACACACACACTCACACAAACACACACACATGCACTCGCATACACACCCACAAACACACACACAAACAAACAGACGCACGCACGCACGTACGCGCACACACACAAACACACACACATGCATGCACGCATACACATACACACACGCGCACCCACACACAAACACACACACACACATGCACACCCACATACACACACACAAACACACACACCCACGCACCCATGCTCGGGAACACACACACACGCACTCGCCTACACACCCTCAAACGCACACACAAACACACAGATGTACGCACACATACACACACGCACACGCACACACACTCACACACACACACACACACACACATGCAGAAACACATACACAGACATGCACACACACACACAAACACACACACACACACACACGCACCCATGCTCGGGCACACACGCACACTCACACAAACACACACACACACATGCACTCGCATACACACCCACAAACACACACACAAACACACAGATGCAAGCACGCAGGCACGCACACACACAAACACACATGCACACGCACACACACACAAACACACACACATGCACAAACACATACACAGACACAAACACACACACACGAACACACACACAAACACACACACATGCATGCACACACACACAGACACACATAAATGCACAAAAACACACGCTCGCGCACACACACACACACAAACACACACGCACACACACATACAAACACACGCACCCATGCTCGGGAACACACACATACTCACACAAACACACACACGCACTCGCATACACACACAAAAACACACACACATACAAGCACCCATGCTCTGGCACACACACACACACTGACACCAACAAACGCACTTGCATACACACCCACAAACACACACACAAACACACACGCACGCACGCATACACATAAATGCACGCGCACCAACACACAAACACACACATATGCACACACACATACACACACACAAACACACGCACACACACACACACACACATGCACCCATGCTCGGGCACTCACACACACTCTCAAAACACACACACGCACTCGCATACACACCCACAAACACACACAAAAACGCACAGATGCATGCACGCATGCGCACACACGCGCACGCACACATACACACACGCACGCGCACAAACACATACACACACAAACACACACACACAAACACACACACATGCATGCACACACACAGACACACACACATGCACAAACACACACCCACGCTCGCGCTCACACACACACTCACACAAACAAACACAAACATATGCACGCACACACACACACACAAATACACACGCACACACACACACACAGAAACACACATGCACACACGAACGCACACGCACACACGCGCACCCACAAACAAACACAGACACACGCACAAACACACACAAACACACACACACACACACACACATGCACCCATGCTCGGGCACACACTCATACTCACACAAACACACACACTCACTCGCATACACACCCAAAACACACACACACATACACGCACCCATGCTCTGGCACACACACACTCACACCAACACACGCACTCGCATACACACCCACAAACACACACACACAGACACACGTAAATGCACAAACACACACACACACACGCTCGCGCACACACACACTCACACAAACACACACAAACATATGCACGCACACACACACAAACACACACACATGCACACACACAAATGCTCACAAATATGCACGCACACACAGGCACACATACACGCTCAAGAACACAGACACACACGCATGCATGCACACACACACACACAAACACACACACGCACACACGCTCACACACACACACTCACACAAACACACACACAAACACACACACACACTCAAACACATACACACACAAACACACACACGCACACACACACACAAACACACACACACACATACACACACGCACAAGCACACACACACACAAACACACACACATGTACAAACACATACACACACACGCACACATGCTCACAAACATGCACACACACACACACACGCTCAAGGACACAAAACACACGCATGAATGCACACACTCACAAACACACACACACGCACACATACATGCACAACACACACACACACACACACAAACAAACACACACACATACACACACATGCACGCGCAACCACACACAAACACACACACACACACACGCACAAACTCATACACACACACACACAAACACGCACACACGCACCCATGTTCGGGCACACACGCACTCGCATACACACCCACAAACGCACACACAAACACACAGACGCACGCACGCACACACACAAACACACACACACGCACACATACACATACACACACGCACGCGCACACACACAAACACACACACACGCACAAACATACACACACCCACGCTCGCGCACACACACACACTCACAGAAACACACACAAACATATGCAGGCACACACACACAAACACACAGATGCACACACGCACGCACGCACACACATAACAACACACACATGCACACACGCATACACCCACACACGCACGTGCACCCACAAACAAACACAGACACACGCACAAACACACACAAACACACACACACACATGCACACACTTGCATACACGAACGCACACACGCATGCACACACACGCACACACACATAAACACATACACAGGCACAAACACATGCAGACGCGCTCACACACACACACTCACACAAACACACACACATGCGCACACACACACACACAAACACATACGCACACACACACAAACACACACACGCACGTGCACACACACACACAAACACACACACACACACAAACACGCACACACAGGCACACACACACACAAACACACACACACACCCACGCTCGCGCTCACACACACACTCTCACACAAACACACACAAACACACAGACGCATGTACGCATGCACACACACACAAAAAACACACACGCACACATACACACACGCACAAACACACACACGCACACACACATACACACACGCACGCACACAAACACATACACACAAACACACACACACGAACAAACACACAAACACACACACATGCATGCACACGCACACAGACACACACACATGCACAAACGCACACACCCATGCTCGCGCACACACACACACTCACACAAATACACACAAACATATGCACGCACACACACACAAACACACACGCACGCACACACACACAAACACACACGCACACATGAACGCACACGCACACACGCACACACACATGCACACACTCGCATACACGAATGCGCACACACGCATGCACACACACAAACACACACACATGCACAAACACATACACACACACACATGCTCACAAACATGCACACACACACACACACACACACACACGCTCAAGGACACAGACACACACGCATGCATGCACACACTCACAAACACACACACTCGCACACACACATGCATGACACACACACACACAAACAAACACACACACACACACACGCACCCATGCTCGGGCACACACACACACTCACACAAACACGCACACACACACATGCACTCGCATACACACCAACAAACACACACACAAACACACAGACGCACGCACGCAAGCACGCACACACACAAACACACATGCACACGCACACACACAAACACACACACACATGCACAAACACATACACAGACACAAACACACACACGAACACACACAGATACACACACGCAAGCATGCGCACACACAGACACACACAAATGCACAAACACACACACACACGCTCGCGCACACACACACTCACACAAACACAGACAAACATATGCACGCACACACACACAAACACACACGCACGCACACACACACAAACACACACACACACGCACCCATGCTCGGGAACACACACTCACGCACTCGCCTACACACCCTCAAACGCACACACAAACACACAGATGTACGCACACATACACACACGCACACGCACACACACTCACACACACACACACACATGCAGAAACACATACACAGACACGCACACACACACACACAAACACACACACACACAAACACACGCACCCATGCTCGGGCACACACGCACACTCACACAAACACACACACACACATGCACTCGCATACACACCCACAAACACACACACAAACACACAGATGCAAGCACGCAGGCACGCACACACACAAACTCACACGCACACACACACACACACAAACACACACACATGCACAAACACATACACAGACACAAACACACACACACGAACACACACACAAACACACACGCATGCATGCACACACACACAGACACACATAAATGCACAAACACACACACACACACACGCTCGCGCACACACACACTCACACAAACACACACAAACATATGCACGCACACACACAAACACACACGCACGCACACACACACAAACACACACACGCACACACACAAATGCTCACAAATATGCACGCACACACAGGCACACATACACGCTCAAGAACACAGACACACACGCATGCATGCACACACACACACACACAAACACACACACGCACCCACGCTCACACACACACACTCACACAAACACACACACAAACACACACACACACTCAAACACATACACACACAAACACACACACACACACACAAACACACACACACACACACATACACAAACGCACAAGCACACACACACACACAAACACACACACATGCACAAACACATACACACACACGCACACATGCTCACAAACATGCACACACACACACACGCTCAAGGACACAAAACACACGCATGAATGCACACACTCACAAACACACACACACGCACACATACATGCACGACACACACACACAAACAAACACACACACATACACACACATGCACGCGCAACCACACACAAACACACACACACACACGCACAAACTCATACACACACACACACACAAAAACATGCACACACGCACCCATGTTCGGGCACACACGCACTCGCATACACACCCACAAACGCACACACAAACACACAGACGCACGCACGCACACACACAAACACACACACACGCACACATACACATACACACACGCACGCGCACACACACAAACACACACACACGCACAAACATACACACACCCACGCTCGCGCACACACACACACTCACAGAAACACACACAAACATATGCAGGCACACACACACAAACACACAGATGCACACACGCACGCACGCACACACATAACAACACACACATGCACACACGCATACACCCACACACGCACGCGCACCCACAAACAAACACAGACACACGCACAAACACACACAAACACACACACACACATGCACACACTTGCATACACGAACGCACACACGCATGCACACACATGCACACACACATAAACACATACACAGGCACAAACACATGCAGACGCGCTCACACACACACACTCACACAAACACACACACATGCGCGCACACACACACAAACACATACGCACACACACACAAACACACACACGCACGTGCACACACACACACAAACACACACACACAAACACGCACACACACGCACACGCACACACAAACACACACACACACCCACGCTCGCATTCACACACACACACTCTCACACAAACACACACACACGCACAAATATATAAACACCCAAACACACACACACACAAACACACACACACATGCGCACACACACACAGACACACATACATGTTCAATCACACACGCACACACACACACACGTGCATACATACCCACAAACACACACAAACAAACACACGCTCGCACGTGCAAACACACACAAACACACGCACGCACACACACACACACGCATGCTCACGAATATGCACACACACACACACGCAAAAACACACACACACGCTCAAGGATACAGACACACACGCATGCATGCACACACACACAAACACACACACACACACACAAAACACACACACGCACACACACATGAGCGCGCACACACACACACACAAACACACGCACCCATGCTCTGGAACACACACACACACATTCACACAAACACACACACACATGCACCCGCGTACACACACACAAACGCACAGACGCACACACGCACGCACGCACACACATACAAACACACACATGCATACACGCATTCACACACACACGCAGGTGCACCCACACACATACACACACACACGCACAAACACACACAAACACACACACACACACACACCCATGCTCGGGCACACACTCATACTCACACAAACACACACACGCACTCGCATACACACCCAAAACACACACACATACACGCACCCATGCTCTGGCACACACACACTCACACCAACACACACACTCGCATACACACACACAAACACAACCACAAACACACAGAATCACGCACGCACGCACACACAGACAAACACACACACACGCACACATACACACACACGCAATCGCACACACACACAGACACACAAACAAGCACAAACAAATACACACACACAAACACACACACACAAACACACACACGCATGCACACACACACGCACACAAACACACACACGCATGCACGCGCACACAGGCATGCACACACACGCACACACACACACTCATACATACCCACAAACACACACACACAATCACACACATGCATGCACGCAGACACACACACACCAACATACACACACGCACACATACACACACAGGAACACACACACACATGCTCACAAACATGCACACGCACACGCACAAACCCAACACGCTCAAGGTCACAGACACACACGCATGTATGCACACACACACAAACACACACATAGTTGCAAACACACAAGCATGCACACACACACACACGCACGCACACACACACAAAACCACACACATACACACACGCACACACAAACGCACACAAAACACTCACACGCATGCACACACACAAACACACACACCAACCACGCTCGCGCACACACACACAAACACACAAACACAGACACACACATGCGCACACACGCACACACAGACACACACACACATGCACAAACACACACATGCACACACTCGCATACATGAACGCACACACACGCATGCACACACACGCACACACACATAAACACATACACAGGCACACACACATGCAGACGCACAAACACAAAAACACACACACAAACACACACACACAAACACGCACACACGTGCACGCAAACACTCACGCACACACACACACAAACACACACACACGCTCGCGATCACACACACAAACACATACGCACACACACACAAACACACACACACACGTGCACACACACACGTGCACACACACACACAAACACACACACACAAACACCACACACATGCACACACACACACAAACACACACACACACCCACGCTCGCACACACATACACACTCACACAAACACACACACACATGCGCACACACACAGACAAACACATACGCGCACACACACATGCACTCGCATACACACCCACAAACACACAGACGCACGCACGCACGCACGCACACACACAAACACACACGCACACGCACACACACAAACACACACACATTCACAAACACATACACAGACACAAACACACACACAAACACACACAGAAACACACACACAAGCATGCGCACACACAGACACACACAAATGCACAAACACACACACACACGCTCGCGCACACACACACTCACACAAACACAGACAAACATATGAACGCACACACACAAACACACACACACGCACACACACACAAACACACACACACACACACGCACACACACAAATGCTCACAAACATGCACGCACACACAGGCACACATACACGCTCAAGGACACAGACACACACGCATGCATGCACACACACACACACACAAACACACACACGCACCCACGCTCACACACACACACTCACACAAACACAAACACAAACACACACACACGCTCAAACACATACACACACAAACACACACACGCACACACACACAAACACACACGCACACACACATATACACACACGCACGCGCACACACACACACACAAACACACACACATGCACAAACACATACACACACACACATGCTCACAAACATGCACACACACAAACACACACACGCTCAAGGACACAGACACACACACATGCATGCACACACTCACAAACACACACACACGCACACACACATGCACGACACACACACACACAAACAAACACACACACACATACACACACACGCACGCGCAACCACAAACAAACACACACACACATGCACAAACACATACACACACACACACACGCACACATACACATACACACACGCACGCGCACACACACAAACACACACACACACACGCACAAACATACACACACCCACGCTCGCGCACACACACACACTCACAGAAACAGACACAAACATATGCACGCACACACACACACAAACACACGCACACACACTTGAGCGCGCACACACACACACACAAACACACGCACCCATTCTCAGGAACACACACACACTCACACAAACACACACACACATGCACTCGCATCTTCTCTTCTCTTTGGCTTGGCTTCGCGGACGAAGATTTATGGAGGGGGTAAAAAGTCCACGTCAGCTGCAGGCTCGTTTGTGGCTGACAAGTCCGATGCGGGACAGGCAGACACGATTGCAGCGGTTACAAGGGAAAATTGGTTGGTTGGGGTTGGGTGTTGGGTTTTCCCTCCTTTGCCTTTTGTCAGTGAGGTGGGCTCTGCGGTCTTCTTCAAAGGAGGTTGCTGCCCGCCAAACTGTGAGGCACCAAGATGCACGGTTTGAGGCGTTATCAGCCCACTGGTGGTGGTCAATGTGGCAGGCACCAAGAGATTTCTTTAGGCAGTCCTTGTACCTTTTCTTTGGTGCACCTCTGTCACGGTGGCCAGTGGAGAGCTCGCCATATAACACGATCTTGGGAAGGCGATGGTCCTCCATTCTGGAGACGTGACCCATCCAGCGCAGCTGGATCTTCAGCAGCGTGGACTCGATGCTGTCGACCTCTGCCATCTCGAGTACTTCGACGTTAGGGGTGTAAGCGCTCCAATGGATGTTGAGGATGGAGCGGAGACAACGCTGGTGGAAGCGTTCTAGGAGCCGTAGGTGGTGCCGGTAGAGGACCCATGATTCGGAGCCGAACAGGAGTGTGGGTATGACAACGGCTCTGTATACGCTTATCTTTGTGAGGTTTTTCAGTTGGTTGTTTTTCCAGACTCTTTTGTGTAGTCTTCCAAAGGCGCTATTTGCCTTGGCGAGTCTGTTGTCTATCTCATTGTCGATCCTTGCATCTGATGAAATGGTGCAGCCGAGATAGGTAAACTGGTTGACCGTTTTGAGTTTTGTGTGCCCGATGGAGATGTGGGGGGGCTGGTAGTCATGGTGGGGAGCTGACTGATGGAGGACCTCAGTTTTCTTCAGGCTGACTTCCAGGCCAAACATTTTGGCAGTTTCCGCAAAGCAGGACGTCAAGCGCTGAAGAGCTGGCTCTGAATGGGCAACTAAAGCGGCATCATCTGCAAAGAGTAGTTCACGGACAAGTTTCTCTTGTGTCTTGGTGTGAGCTTGCAGGCGCCTCAGATTGAAGAGACTGCCATCCGTGCGGTACCGGATGTAAACAGCGTCTTCATTGTTGGGGTCTTTCATGGCTTGGTTCAGCATCATGCTGAAGAAGATTGAAAAGAGGGTTGGTGCGAGAACACAGCCTTGCTTCACGCCATTGTTAATGGAGAAGGGTTCAGAGAGCTCATTGCTGTATCTGACCCGACCTTGTTGGTTTTCGTGCAGTTGGATAATCATGTTGAGGAACTTTGGGGGACATCCGATGCGCTCTAGTATTTGCCAAAGCCCTTTCCTGCTCACGGTGTCGAAGGCTTTGGTGAGGTCAACAAAGGTGATGTAGAGTCCTTTGTTTTGTTCTATGCACTTTTCTTGGAGCTGTCTGAGGGCAAAGACCATGTCAGTGGTTCCTCTGTTAATACCTAGTGTCGCCGAGACTCGCATACACACACACAAACACAAAGACGCACACACGCACGCACGCACACACATACAAACACACACATGCATACACGCATACACCCACACACGCACGCGCACCCACAAACAAACACAGACACATGCACAAACACACACAAACACACACAGACAAACACATGCACACACACGCACACACACATAAACACATACACAGGCACAAACACATGCAGACGCGCTCACACACACACACTCACACAAACACACACACATGCGCACACACACACACAAACACATACGCACACACACACAAACACACACACACGCACGTGCACACACACACACAAACACACACACACACAAACACGCACACACACGCACACACACACCCACGCTCGCGCTCACACACCTACACTCTCACACAAACACACACACACGCACAAATATATAAACACCCAAACACACACACACACAAACACACACACACATGCGCACACACACACAGACACACATACATGTTCAATCACACACGCACACACACACACACACGTGCATACATACCCACAAACACACACAAACAAACACACGCTCGCACGCGCAAACACACACAAACACACACACGCACACACACACACACACACACATGCTCACAAATATGCACACACACACACGCAAAAACACACACACACGCTCAAGGATACAGACACACACGCATGCATGCACACAAACACACACACACACGCACACACACAAAACACACACACGCACACACACATGAGTGCGCACACACACACACACAAACACACGCACCCATGCTCTGGAACACACACACACACTCACACAAACACACACACACATGCACCCGCATACACACACACAAACACACACACAGATGCACCCGCGTACACACACACAAACACACAGACGCACACACGCACGCACGCACACACATACAAACACACACATGCACACACGCATTCACACACACACGCAGGCGCACCCACACACATACACACACACTCGCACAAACACACACAAACACACACACACACACGCACCCATGCTCGGGCACACACTCATACTCACACAAACACACACACGCACTCGCATACACACCCAAAACACACACACATACACGTACCCATGCGCTGGCACACACACACTCACACCAACACACACACTCGCATACACACCCACAAACACACAGAATCACGCACGCATGCACATACAGACAAACACACACACACGCACACATACACACACACGCAATCGCACACACACACAAACACACAAACAAGCACAAACAAATACGCACACACAAACACACACACACGCATGCACACACACACGCACACAAACACACACACGCATGCACGCGCACACAGGCATGCACACACACGCACACACACACACTCATACATACCCACAAACACACACACACAATCACACACATGCATGCACGCAGACACACACACACCAACATACACACACGCACACATACACACACAGGCACACACACACACATGCTCACAAACATGCACACGCACACGCACAAACCCAACATGCTCAAGGTCACAGACACACACGCATGTATGCACACACACACAAACGCACACATAGTTGCAAACACACAAGCACGCGCACACACACACACGTACGCACACACACACAAACCCACACACATACACACACGCACATACAAACGCACACAAAAACACTCACACGCATGCACACACACAAACACACACACGCACCCACGCTCGCGCACACACACACAAACACACACACACAGACACACACATGCGCACACACGCACACACAGACATACACACACATGCACAAACACACACATGCACAAACTCGCATACACGAACGCACACACACGCATGCACACACACGCACACACACATAAACACATACACAGGCACACACACATGCAGACGCACACACACAAAAACACACACACAAACACACACACACAAACACGCACACACGTGCACGCAAACACTCACGCACACACACACGCTCGCGCTCACACACACAAACACATACGCACACATACACAAACACACACACGCACGTGCACACACACACAAACACACACACACAAACACACACACACAAACACATACACACATGCACACACACACAAACACACACACACACCCACGCTCGCGCACAATAAACACTCACACAAACACACACACACATGCGCGCGCACACAGACAAACACATACGCGCACACACACAAACACACACACATGCACAAACATATAAACAAACAAACACACACACACAAACACACACACATGCGCGCGCACACACAGACACACATACATGTTCAAACACACACGCACACACACACACACACGCACGTGCATACATACCCACAAACACACACACACATACACACACACGCTCGCATGCGCACACACACACAAACACACACACGCACACAAACACACACACACACACACACACACATGCTCACAAATATGCACACACACACGCAAAAACACACACACGCTCATGGATACAGACACACACGCATGCATGCACACACACACACAAACACACACACACACGCACACACACACAAACACACACACACACACACATGTGTGCGCACACACACACAAACACACACACCCATGCTCTGGAATACACACACACTCACACAAACACACACATACATGCACTCGCATACACACACACAACACACAGACGCACACACGCACGCACACTCACTCATACAAACATACACATGCACACACGCATACACACACACACGCACGCGCACCCACACACAAACACACACACACACGCACAAACACACACAAACAAACACACACACACGCACCCATGCTCGGGAACACACACATACTCACACAAACACACACACACACTAGCATACACACCCAAAACACACACACATACACGCACCCATGCTCTGGCACACACACACACTCACACCAACACACACACTCGCATACACACCCACAAACACGCACACAAACACACAGACGCACGCACGCACGCACACACAGACAAACACACACACCCGCACACATACACACACGCAATCGCACACAGACACAAACACACAAACAAGCACAAACAAATACACACACACAAACACACACACACAAACACACACACACACATGCACACACACACACACACGCACGCACGCGCACACAGGCATGCACACACACGCACACACACACACTCATACATACACACAAACACACACACACAATCACACACATGCATGCACGCAGACACACACACACACAAACATACACACACACACATACACACACAAGCACACAAACACACATGCTCACTAACATGCACACGCACATGCACAAACAAACACATCCTCAAGGTCACAGACACACATGCTGCATGCACACACAGACAAACGCACACATAGTTGCACACACACATGCACGCACACACACACGCACACACACACACAAACACACACATACACACACGTACACACACAAACACACACAAAACACTCACACCCATGAACACACACAAACACACACACGCACCCACGCTCGCGCACTCTCACACAAACACACACACACACGCATGCGCGCGCACACACACAGACACACATACATGCACAAACACACACATGCACACACTCGCATACACTAATGCACACACACGCATGTACACACACGCACACACACATAAACACATACACAGGCACACACACATGCAGACGCACACACGCAAAAACACACACACAAACACACACACAAACACGCACACACTTGCACGCAAACACTCACGCACACACACACACAAACACACACACGCTCGCGCTCACACACACACAAACACATACGCACACACACACAAACACACACACACGTGCACACACACACAAACACACACACACACAAACACACACACACAAACACGCACACACATGCACACACACACAAACACACACACACACCCACGCTCGCGCACACATACACACTCACACAAACACACACACACATGCACACACACAGACAAACACATACGCGCACACACACAAACACACACACATGCACAAACATATTAACAAACAAACACACACACAAACACACACACACATGCGCACACACACACAGACACACATACATGTTCAAACACACACGCACACACACACACACGCACGTGCATACATACCCACAAACACACACACATACACACACACGCTCGCATGCGCACACACACTCAAACACACACACGCACACAAACACACACATGCACACACACACACACACATGCTCACAAATATGCACACACACACGCAAAAACACACACACGCTCAAGGATACAGACACACACGCATGCATGCACACACACACACAAACACACACACACACACGCACACACACACAAACACACACACACGCACACACACATGAGCGCACACACACACACACACACACAAACACACACACCCATGTTCTGGAATACACACACACTCACACAAACACACACATACATGCACTCGCATACACACACAAAACACAGATGCACACACGCACGCACGCTCACTCATACAAACATACACATGCACACATGCATACACACACACACGCACGCGCACCCACACACACACACGCACAAACACACACAAACAAACACACACACGCACCCATGCTCGGGCACACACACATACTCACACAAACACACACACACACTCGCATACACACCCAAAACACACACACATACACGCACCCATGCTCTGGCACACACACACTCACACCAACACATGCACTCGCATACACACCCACAAACACGCACACAAACACACAGACGCACGCACGCACGCACACACAGACAAACACGCACACCCGCACACATACACACACGCAATCGCACACAGACACAAACACACAAACAAGCACAAACAAATACACACACACAAACACACACACACAAACACACACACACGCATGCACACACACAAACACACACAAACACACACACACACGCACGCGCACACAGGCATGCACAAACACACACACACACACTCACACATACCCACAAACACACACACACACACAATCACACACATGCATGCACGCAGACACACACACACACAAACATACACACACGCACACATACACACGCAGGCACACAAACACACATGCTCACTAACATGCACACGCACACGCACAAACAAACACATCCTCAAGGTCACAGACACACACGCTGCATGCACACATAGACAAACGCACACATAGTTGCACACACACATGCACGCACACACACACGCACACACACACAAACACACACATACACACATGTACACACACAAACACACACAAAACACTCACACGCATGAACACACACAAACACACACACGCACACACGCTCGCGCACTCTCACACAAACACACACACACACGCATGCGCGCACACACACACAGACACACATACATGCACAAACACACACATGCACACACTCGCATACACGAATGCACACACACGCATGTACACACACGCACACACACAAACACATACACAGGCACACACACATGCAGACGCACACACGCAAAAACACACACACAAACACACCTACACACAAACACGCACACACTTGCACGCAAACACACACGCATACGCACACACAAACACACACACATCCACGCTCGCGCTCACACACACACACTCACACAAACACACACACATGCACACACACACACACAAACACATACGCGCACACACAAACGCACACACAAGCATGTGCACACACACAAACACACACACACACACAAAAATGAACACACACGCACAAACCCACAAACTCACACACACCCACGCTCGCGCTCACACACGCACACACACACAAACACACACACACCCACGCTCGCGCTCACACACACACACTCACACAAACACACACACACAGACAAACACATACGCGCACACACACAAACACACACACACGCACAAACATATAAACACACAAACGCACACACACACAAATGCACACACACATGCACACACACACACACAGACACACATACATGTTCAAACACAGATGCACATACACGCTCACACACACAAAGACACACACGCACACACACACACACACGCACGTGCATACATACCCACAAACACACACACACAAACACACACACGCTCGCACGCGCACACACACACACAAACACACACACGCACACAAACACACACACGGACACACACACACACATGCTCACAAATATGCACACACACGCAAAAACACACACACACGCTCAAGGATACAGACACACACGCATGCATGCACACACACACACACAAACATACACACATGCACACACACACAAACACACACACACACACAAACATACACACACACACACAAACACACACACATGCATGCACACACAGACACACACACATGCACAAACACACACACCCACGCTCGCGCTCACACACACACTCACACAAACAAACACAAACATATGCACGCACACACACACACAAATACACACACACAGAAACACACACGCACACACGAACGCACATGCACACATGCGCACACACATGCACACAAACATAAACACATACACAGGCACACACACATGCAGACGCACACACACAAAAACACAGGCACCCATGCTCGGGAACACACACATACTCACATAAAAACACACACGCACTCGCATACACACACAAAAACACACACATATACACGTACCCATGCTGTGGCACACACACACACTGACACCAACACACGCACTCGCATACACACTCACAAACACACACACAAACACACAGACGCACGCACGCACGCACACACACAGACACACACACACGCACACATACACACACATGCAATCGCACACACACAAACACACACACACGCACAAACACATACACACACAAACACACACACGCACACACACAAACACTCACACGCATGCGCGCACACACACAGACAAACACATGCACAAACACACACACACATGCATGCTCACACATACAAACACACACACGCATGCACGCGCACGGAGGCACGCACACACACACACACGCATACATACCCACAAACACACACACACATACACACACACGCACGCACACACACATGCTCACAAACATGCACACGTACACGCACAAACTCACACACACGCTCAAGGGCAAAGACACACACGCATGCATGCACACACACACAAACACACACATAGATGCACACACACACAAACACACACACGCACACACACATGCAAGCACAAACACACACAAACACACACACACAGACACACGCACCCATGCTCTGGCACACACACACACTCACACAAACACACACACATGCACTCGCATACACACCCACAAACACACACACAAACAAACAGACGCACGCACGCACGTACGCGCACACACACAAACACACACACATGCATGCACGCATACACATACACACACGCGCACCCACACACAAACACACACACACACATGCACACCCACATACACACACACAAACACACACACCCACGCACCCATGCTCGGGAACACACACACACGCACTCGCCTACACACCCTCAAACGCACACACAAACACACAGATGTACGCACACATACACACACGCACACGCACACACACTCACACACACACACACACACACACATGCAGAAACACATACACAGACATGCACACACACACACAAACACACACACACACACACACGCACCCATGCTCGGGCACACACGCACACTCACACAAACACACACACACACATGCACTCGCATACACACCCACAAACACACACACAAACACACAGATGCAAGCACGCAGGCACGCACACACACAAACACACATGCACACGCACACACACACAAACACACACACATGCACAAACACATACACAGACACAAACACACACACACGAACACACACACAAACACACACACATGCATGCACACACACACAGACACACATAAATGCACAAAAACACACGCTCGCGCACACACACACACACAAACACACACGCACACACACATACAAACACACGCACCCATGCTCGGGAACACACACATACTCACACAAACACACACACGCACTCGCATACACACACAAAAACACACACACATACAAGCACCCATGCTCTGGCACACACACACACACTGACACCAACAAACGCACTTGCATACACACCCACAAACACACACACAAACACACACGCACGCACGCATACACATAAATGCACGCGCACCAACACACAAACACACACATATGCACACACACATACACACACACAAACACACGCACACACACACACACACACATGCACCCATGCTCGGGCACTCACACACACTCTCAAAACACACACACGCACTCGCATACACACCCACAAACACACACAAAAACGCACAGATGCATGCACGCATGCGCACACACGCGCACGCACACATACACACACGCACGCGCACAAACACATACACACACAAACACACACACACAAACACACACACATGCATGCACACACACAGACACACACACATGCACAAACACACACCCACGCTCGCGCTCACACACACACTCACACAAACAAACACAAACATATGCACGCACACACACACACACAAATACACACGCACACACACACACACAGAAACACACATGCACACACGAACGCACACGCACACACGCGCACCCACAAACAAACACAGACACACGCACAAACACACACAAACACACACACACACACACACACATGCACCCATGCTCGGGCACACACTCATACTCACACAAACACACACACTCACTCGCATACACACCCAAAACACACACACACATACACGCACCCATGCTCTGGCACACACACACTCACACCAACACACGCACTCGCATACACACCCACAAACACACACACACAGACACACGTAAATGCACAAACACACACACACACACGCTCGCGCACACACACACTCACACAAACACACACAAACATATGCACGCACACACACACAAACACACACACATGCACACACACAAATGCTCACAAATATGCACGCACACACAGGCACACATACACGCTCAAGAACACAGACACACACGCATGCATGCACACACACACACACAAACACACACACGCACACACGCTCACACACACACACTCACACAAACACACACACAAACACACACACACACTCAAACACATACACACACAAACACACACACGCACACACACACACAAACACACACACACACATACACACACGCACAAGCACACACACACACAAACACACACACATGTACAAACACATACACACACACGCACACATGCTCACAAACATGCACACACACACACACACGCTCAAGGACACAAAACACACGCATGAATGCACACACTCACAAACACACACACACGCACACATACATGCACAACACACACACACACACACACAAACAAACACACACACATACACACACATGCACGCGCAACCACACACAAACACACACACACACACACGCACAAACTCATACACACACACACACAAACACGCACACACGCACCCATGTTCGGGCACACACGCACTCGCATACACACCCACAAACGCACACACAAACACACAGACGCACGCACGCACACACACAAACACACACACACGCACACATACACATACACACACGCACGCGCACACACACAAACACACACACACGCACAAACATACACACACCCACGCTCGCGCACACACACACACTCACAGAAACACACACAAACATATGCAGGCACACACACACAAACACACAGATGCACACACGCACGCACGCACACACATAACAACACACACATGCACACACGCATACACCCACACACGCACGTGCACCCACAAACAAACACAGACACACGCACAAACACACACAAACACACACACACACATGCACACACTTGCATACACGAACGCACACACGCATGCACACACACGCACACACACATAAACACATACACAGGCACAAACACATGCAGACGCGCTCACACACACACACTCACACAAACACACACACATGCGCACACACACACACAAACACATACGCACACACACACAAACACACACACGCACGTGCACACACACACACAAACACACACACACACACAAACACGCACACACAGGCACACACACACACAAACACACACACACACCCACGCTCGCGCTCACACACACACTCTCACACAAACACACACAAACACACAGACGCATGTACGCATGCACACACACACAAAAAACACACACGCACACATACACACACGCACAAACACACACACGCACACACACATACACACACGCACGCACACAAACACATACACACAAACACACACACACGAACAAACACACAAACACACACACATGCATGCACACGCACACAGACACACACACATGCACAAACGCACACACCCATGCTCGCGCACACACACACACTCACACAAATACACACAAACATATGCACGCACACACACACAAACACACACGCACGCACACACACACAAACACACACGCACACATGAACGCACACGCACACACGCACACACACATGCACACACTCGCATACACGAATGCGCACACACGCATGCACACACATGCACACAAACATAAACACACACAGACAGGCACACACACATGCAGGCGCACACACACACACAAACACACACAAACACACACACACACACACACACACAAACACAGGCACCCATGCTCGGGAACACACACATACTCACATAAAAACACACACGCACTCGCATACACACACAAAAACACACACACATACACGTACCCATGCTGTGGCACACACACACACTGACACCAACACACGCACTCGCGTACACACCCACAAACACACACACAAACACAGAGACGCACGCACGCACGCACACACACAGACACACACACACGCACACATACACACACATGCAATCGCACACACACAAACACACACACACGCACAAACACATACACACACAAACACACACACGCACACACACACAAACACTCACACGCATGCGCGCACACACACAGACAAACACATGCACAAACACACACACACATGCATGCTCACACATACAAACACACACACGCATGCACGCGCACGGAGGCATGCACACACACACACACGCATACATACCCACAAACACACACACACAAACACACACATGCATGCACGCAGACACACACACACAAACATACACACATGCACACATACACACACACGCACACACACACACTCATACATACCCACAAACACACACACACAATCACACACATGCATGCACGCAGACACACACACACCAACATACACACACGCACACATACACACACAGGCACACACACACACATGCTCACAAACATGCACACGCACACGCACAAACCCAACATGCTCAAGGTCACAGACACACACGCATGTATGCACACACACACAAACGCACACATAGTTGCAAACACACAAGCACGCGCACACACACACACGTACGCACACACACACAAACCCACACACATACACACACGCACATAGAAACGCACACAAAAACACTCACACACATGCACACACACAAACACACACACGCACCCACGCTCGCGCACACACACACAAACACACACACACAGACACACACATGCGCACACACGCACACACAGACATACACACACATGCACAAACACACACATGCACAAACTCGCATACACGAACGCACACACACGCATGCACACACACGCACACACACATAAACACATACACAGGCACACACACATGCAGACGCACGCACACAAAAACACACACACAAACACACACACACAAACACGCACACACGTGCACGCAAACACTCACGCACACACACACGCTCGCGCTCACACACACACAAACACATACGCACACATACACAAACACACACACACACGTGCACACACACACAAACACACACACACAAACACACACACACAAACACATACACACATGCACACACACACAAACACACACACACACCCACGCTCGCGCACACATACACACTCACACAAACACACACACACATGCGTGCGCACACAGACAAACACATACGCGCACACACACAAACACACACACATGCACAAACATATAAACAAACAAACACACACACACAAACACACACACATGCACGCGCACACACAGACACACATACATGTTCAAACACACACGCACACACACACACACACGCACGTGCATACATACCCACAAACACACACACACATACACACACACGCTCGCATGCGCACACACACACAAACACACACACGCACACAAACACACACACACACACACACACATGCTCACAAATATGCACACACACACGCAAAAACACACACACGCTCATGGATACAGACACACACGCATGCATGCACACACACACAAACACACACACACACGCACACACACACAAACACACACACACACACACACATGTGTGCGCACACACACACAAACACACACACCCATGCTCTGGAATACACACACACTCACACAAACACACACATACATGCACTCGCATACACACACACACAACACACAGACGCACACACGCACGCACACTCACTCATACAAACATACACATGCACACACGCATACACACACACACACACGCGCACCCACACACAAACACACACACACACGCACAAACACACACAAACAAACACACACACACGCACCCATGCTCGGGAACACACACATACTCACACAAACACACACACACACTAGCATACACACCCAAAACACACACACATACACGCACCCATGCTCTGGCACACACACACACTCACACCAACACACACACTCGCATACACACCCACAAACACGCACACAAACACACAGACGCACGCACGCACGCACACACAGACAAACACACACACCCGCACACATACACACACGCAATCGCACACAGACACAAACACACAAACAAGCACAAACAAATACACACACACAAACACACACACACAAACACACACACACACATGCACACACACACACACGCACGCACGCGCACACAGGCATGCACACACACGCACACACACACACTCATACATACACACAAACACACACACACAATCACACACATGCATGCACGCAGACACACACACACACAAACATACACACACACACACATACACACACAAGCACACAAACACACATGCTCACTAACATGCACACGCACATGCACAAACAAACACATCCTCAAGGTCACAGACACACATGCTGCATGCACACACAGACAAACGCACACATAGTTGCACACACACATGCACGCACACACACACGCACACACACACACAAACACACACATACACACACGTACACACACAAACACACACAAAACACTCACACGCATGAACACACACAAACACACACACGCACCCACGCTCGCGCACTCTCACACAAACACACACACACACGCATGCGCGCGCACACACACAGACACACATACATGCACAAACACACACATGCACACACTCGCATACACTAATGCACACACACGCATGTACACACACGCACACACACATAAACACATACACAGGCACACACACATGCAGACGCACACACGCAAAAACACACACACAAACACACACACAAACACGCACACACTTGCACGCAAACACTCACGCACACACACACACAAACACACACACGCTCGTGCTCACACACACACAAACACATACGCACACACACACAAACACACACACACGTGCACACACACACAAACACACACACACACAAACACACACACACAAACACGCACACACATGCACACACACACAAACACACACACACACACCCACGCTCGCGCACACATACACACTCACACAAACACACACACACATGCACACACACAGACAAACACATACGCGCACACACACAAACACACACACATGCACAAACATATTAACAAACAAACACACACACACAAACACACACACACATGCGCACACACACACAGACACACATACATGTTCAAACACACACGCGCACACACACACACGCACGTGCATACATACCCACAAACACACACACATACACACACACGCTCGCATGCGCACACACACTCAAACACACACACGCACACAAACACACACATGCACACACACACACACACATGCTCACAAATATGCACACACACACGCAAAAACACACACACGCTCAAGGATACAGACACACACGCATGCATGCACACACACACACAAACACACACACACACGCACACACACACAAACACACACACACGCACACACACATGAGCGCACACACACACACACACACACACAAACACACACACACACACACAAACACACACACACATGTTCTGGAATACACACACACTCACACAAACACACACATACATGCACTCGCATACACACACAAAACACAGATGCACACACGCACGCACGCTCACTCATACAAACATACACATGCACACATGCATACACACACACACGCACGCGCACCCACACACAAACACACACACACGCACAAACACACACAAACAAACACACACACGCACCCATGCTCGGGCACACACACATACTCACACAAACACACACACACACTCGCATACACACCCAAAACACACACACATACACGCACCCATGCTCTGGCACACACACACTCACACCAACACATGCACTCGCATACACACCCACAAACACGCACACAAACACACAGACGCACGCACGCACGCACACACAGACAAACACGCACACCCGCACACATACACACACGCAATCGCACACAGACACAAACACACAAACAAGCACAAACAAATACACACACACAAACACACACACACAAACACACACACACGCATGCACACACACAAACACACACAAACACACACACACACGCACGCGCACACAGGCATGCACAAACACACACACACACACTCACACATACCCACAAACACACACACACACACAATCACACACATGCATGCACGCAGACACACACACACACAAACATACACACACGCACACATACACACGCAGGCACACAAACACACATGCTCACTAACATGCACACGCACACGCACAAACAAACACATCCTCAAGGTCACAGACACACACGCTGCATGCACACATAGACAAACGCACACATAGTTGCACACACACATGCACGCACACACACACGCACACACACACAAACACACACATACACACATGTACACACACAAACACACACAAAACACTCACACGCATGAACACACACAAACACACACACGCACACACGCTCGCGCACTCTCACACAAACACACACACACACGCATGCGCGCACACACACACAGACACACATACATGCACAAACACACACATGCACACACTCGCATACACGAATGCACACACACGCATGTACACACACGCACACACACAAACACATACACAGGCACACACACATGCAGACGCACACACGCAAAAACACACACACAAACACACCTACACACAAACACGCACACACTTGCACGCAAACACACACGCATACGCACACACAAACACACACACATCCACGCTCGCGCTCACACACACACACTCACACAAACACACACACATGCACACACACACACACAAACACATACGCGCACACACAAACGCACACACAAGCATGTGCACACACACAAACACACACACACACACAAAAATGAACACACACGCACAAACCCACAAACTCACACACACCCACGCTCGCGCTCACACACGCACACACACACAAACACACACACACCCACGCTCGCGCTCACACACACACACTCACACAAACACACACACACAGACAAACACATACGCGCACACACACAAACACACACACACGCACAAACATATAAACACACAAACGCACACACACACAAATGCACACACACATGCACACACACACACACAGACACACATACATGTTCAAACACAGATGCACATACACGCTCACACACACAAAGACACACACGCACACACACACACACACGCACGTGCATACATACCCACAAACACACACACACAAACACACACACGCTCGCACGCGCACACACACACACAAACACACACACGCACACAAACACACACACGGACACACACACACACATGCTCACAAATATGCACACACACGCAAAAACACACACACACGCTCAAGGATACAGACACACACGCATGCATGCACACACACACACACAAACATACACACATGCACACACACACAAACACACACACACACACAAACATACACACACACACACAAACACACACACATGCATGCACACACAGACACACACACATGCACAAACACACACACCCACGCTCGCGCTCACACACACACTCACACAAACAAACACAAACATATGCACGCACACACACACACAAATACACACACACAGAAACACACACGCACACACGAACGCACACGCACACATGCGCACACACATGCACACAAACATAAACACATACACAGGCACACACACATGCAGACGCACACACACAAAAACACAGGCACCCATGCTCGGGAACACACACATACTCACATAAAAACACACACGCACTCGCATACACACACAAAAACACACACACATACACGTACCCATGCTGTGGCACACACACACACTGACACCAACACACGCACTCGCATACACACCCACAAACACACACACAAACACACAGACGCACGCACGCACGCACACACACAGACACACACACACGCACACATACACACACATGCAATCGCACACACACAAACACACTCACACGCACAAACACATACACACACAAACACACACACGCACACACACAAACACTCACACGCATGCGCGCACACACACAGACAAACACATGCACAAACACACACACACATGCATGCTCACACATACAAACACACACACGCATGCACGCGCACGGAGGCACGCACACACACACACACGCATACATACCCACAAACACACACACACATACACACACACGCACGCACACACACATGCTCACAAACATGCACACGTACACGCACAAACTCACACACACGCTCAAGGGCAAAGACACACACGCATGCATGCACACACACACAAACACACACATAGATGCACACACACACAAACACACACACGCACACACACATGCAAGCACAAACACACACAAACACACACACACAGACACACGCACCCATGCTCTGGCACACACACACACTCACACAAACACACACACATGCACTCGCATACACACCCACAAACACACACACAAACAAACAGACGCACGCACGCACGTACGCGCACACACACAAACACACACACATGCATGCACGCATACACATACACACACGCGCACCCACACACAAACACACACACACACATGCACACCCACATACACACACACAAACACACACACCCACGCACCCATGCTCGGGAACACACACACACGCACTCGCCTACACACCCTCAAACACACACACAAACACACAGATGTACGCACACATACACACACGCACACGCACACACACTCACACACACACACACACACACATGCAGAAACACATACACAGACATGCACACACACACACAAACACACACACACACACACACACGCACCCATGCTCGGGCACACACGCACACTCACACAAACACACACACACACATGCACTCGCATACACACCCACAAACACACACACAAACACACAGATGCAAGCACGCAGGCACGCACACACACAAACACACATGCACACGCACACACACACAAACACACACACATGCACAAACACATACACAGACACAAACACACACACACGAACACACACACAAACACACACACATGCATGCGCACACACACAGACACACATAAATGCACAAAAACACACGCTCGCGCACACACACACACACAAACACACACGCACACACACATACAAACACACGCACCCATGCTCGGGAACACACACATACTCACACAAACACACACACGCACTCGCATACACACACAAAAACACACACACATACAAGCACCCATGCTCTGGCACACACACACACTGACACCAACAAACGCACTTGCATACACACCCACAAACACACACACAAACACACACGCACGCACGCATACACATAAATGCACGCGCACCAACACACAAACACACACATATGCACACACACATACACACACACAAACACACGCACACACACACACACACACATGCACCCATGCTCGGGCACTCACACACACTCTCAAAACACACACACGCACTCGCATACACACCCACAAACACACACAAAAACGCACAGATGCATGCACGCATGCGCACACACGCGCACGCACACATACACACACGCACGCGCACAAACACATACACACACAAACACACACACACAAACACACACACATGCATGCACACACACAGACACACACACATGCACAAACACACACCCACGCTCGCGCTCACACACACACTCACACAAACAAACACAAACATATGCACGCACACACACACACACAAATACACACGCACACACACACACACAGAAACACACATGCACACACGAACGCACACGCACACACGCGCACCCACAAACAAACACAGACACACGCACAAACACATACACACACAAACACACACACGCACACACACACAAACACTCACACGCATGCGCGCACACACACAGACAAACACATGCACAAACACACACACACATGCATGCTCACACATACAAACACACACACGCATGCACGCGCACGGAGGCATGCACACACACACACACGCATACATACCCACAAACACACACACACAAACACACACATGCATGCACGCAGACACACACACACAAACATACACACATGCACACATACACACACACGCACACACACACACTCATACATACCCACAAACACACACACACAATCACACACATGCATGCACGCAGACACACACACACCAACATACACACACGCACACATACACACACAGGCACACACACACACATGCTCACAAACATGCACACGCACACGCACAAACCCAACATGCTCAAGGTCACAGACACACACGCATGTATGCACACACACACAAACGCACACATAGTTGCAAACATACAAGCACGCGCACACACACACACGTACGCACACACACACAAACCCACACACATACACACACGCACATACAAACGCACACAAAAACACTCACACACATGCACACACACAAACACACACACGCACCCACGCTCGCGCACACACACACAAACACACACACACAGACACACACATGCGCACACACGCACACACAGACATACACACACATGCACAAACACACACATGCACAAACTCGCATACACGAACGCACACACACGCATGCACACACACGCACACACACATAAACACATACACAGGCACACACACATGCAGACGCACGCACACAAAAACACACACACAAACACACACACAAACACGCACACACGTGCACACAAACACTCACGCACACACACACGCTCGCGCTCACACACACACAAACACATACGCACACATACACAAACACACACACACACGTGCACACACACACAAACACACACACACAAACACACACACACAAACACATACACACATGCACACACACACAAACACACACACACACCCACGCTCGCGCACACATACACACTCACACAAACACACACACACATGCGTGCGCACACAGACAAACACATACGCGCACACACACAAACACACACACATGCACAAACATATAAACAAACAAACACACACACACAAACACACACACATGCGCGCGCACACACAGACACACATACATGTTCAAACACACACGCACACACACACACACACGCACGTGCATACATACCCACAAACACACACACACATACACACACACGCTCGCATGCGCACACACACACAAACACACACACGCACACAAACACACACACACACACACACACATGCTCACAAATATGCACACACACACGCAAAAACACACACACGCTCATGGATACAGACACACACGCATGCATGCACACACACACAAACACACACACACACGCACACACACACAAACACACACACACACACACATGTGTGCGCACACACACACAAACACACACACCCATGCTCTGGAATACACACACACTCACACAAACACACACATACATGCACTCGCATACACACACACACAACACACAGACGCACACACGCACGCACACTCACTCATACAAACATACACATGCACACACGCATACACACACACACACACGCGCACCCACACACAAACACACACACACACGCACAAACACACACAAACAAACACACACACACGCACCCATGCTCGGGAACACACACATACTCACACAAACACACACACACACTAGCATACACACCCAAAACACACACACATACACGCACCCATGCTCTGGCACACACACACACTCACACCAACACACACACTCGCATACACACCCACAAACACGCACACAAACACACAGACGCACGCACGCACGCACACACAGACAAACACACACACCCGCACACATACACACACGCAATCGCACACAGACACAAACACACAAACAAGCACAAACAAATACACACACACAAACACACACACACAAACACACACACACACATGCACACACACACACACGCACGCACGCGCACACAGGCATGCACACACACGCACACACACACACTCATACATACACACAAACACACACACACAATCACACACATGCATGCACGCAGACACACACACACACAAACATACACACACACACACATACACACACAAGCACACAAACACACATGCTCACTAACATGCACACGCACATGCACAAACAAACACATCCTCAAGGTCACAGACACACATGCTGCATGCACACACAGACAAACGCACACATAGTTGCACACACACATGCACGCACACACACACGCACACACACACACAAACACACACATACACACACGTACACACACAAACACACACAAAACACTCACACGCATGAACACACACAAACACACACACGCACCCACGCTCGCGCACTCTCACACAAACACACACACACACGCATGCGCGCGCACACACACAGACACACATACATGCACAAACACACACATGCACACACTCGCATACACTAATGCACACACACGCATGTACACACACGCACACACACATAAACACATACACAGGCACACACACATGCAGACGCACACACGCAAAAACACACACACAAACACACACACAAACACGCACACACTTGCACGCAAACACTCACGCACACACACACACAAACACACACACGCTCGTGCTCACACACACACAAACACATACGCACACACACACAAACACACACACACGTGCACACACACACAAACACACACACACACAAACACACACACACAAACACGCACACACATGCACACACACACAAACACACACACACACACCCACGCTCGCGCACACATACACACTCACACAAACACACACACACATGCACACACACAGACAAACACATACGCGCACACACACAAACACACACACATGCACAAACATATTAACAAACAAACACACACACACAAACACACACACACATGCGCACACACACACAGACACACATACATGTTCAAACACACACGCGCACACACACACACGCACGTGCATACATACCCACAAACACACACACATACACACACACGCTCGCATGCGCACACACACTCAAACACACACACGCACACAAACACACACATGCACACACACACACACACATGCTCACAAATATGCACACACACACGCAAAAACACACACACGCTCAAGGATACAGACACACACGCATGCATGCACACACACACACAAACACACACACACACGCACACACACACAAACACACACACACGCACACACACATGAGCGCACACACACACACACACACACACAAACACACACACACACACACAAACACACACACACATGTTCTGGAATACACACACACTCACACAAACACACACATACATGCACTCGCATACACACACAAAACACAGATGCACACACGCACGCACGCTCACTCATACAAACATACACATGCACACATGCATACACACACACACGCACGCGCACCCACACACAAACACACACACACGCACAAACACACACAAACAAACACACACACGCACCCATGCTCGGGCACACACACATACTCACACAAACACACACACACACTCGCATACACACCCAAAACACACACACATACACGCACCCATGCTCTGGCACACACACACTCACACCAACACATGCACTCGCATACACACCCACAAACACGCACACAAACACACAGACGCACGCACGCACGCACACACAGACAAACACGCACACCCGCACACATACACACACGCAATCGCACACAGACACAAACACACAAACAAGCAC
This sequence comes from Narcine bancroftii, assembly GCF_036971445.1. Lineage (NCBI taxonomy): Eukaryota > Metazoa > Chordata > Chondrichthyes > Torpediniformes > Narcinidae > Narcine > Narcine bancroftii. Next base: position 25,704,866 of record NC_091479.1, on the reverse strand, counting down.
AAACAAATACACACACACAAACACACACACACAAACACACACACACGCATGCACACACACAAACACACACAAACACACACACACACGCACGCGCACACAGGCATGCACAAACACACACACACACACTCACACATACCCACAAACACACACACACACACAATCACACACATGCATGCACGCAGACACACACACACACAAACATACACACACGCACACATACACACGCAGGCACACAAACACACATGCTCACTAACATGCACACGCACACGCACAAACAAACACATCCTCAAGGTCACAGACACACACGCTGCATGCACACATAGACAAACGCACACATAGTTGCACACACACATGCACGCACACACACACGCACACACACACAAACACACACATACACACATGTACACACACAAACACACACAAAACACTCACACGCATGAACACACACAAACACACACACGCACACACGCTCGCGCACTCTCACACAAACACACACACACACGCATGCGCGCACACACACACAGACACACATACATGCACAAACACACACATGCACACACTCGCATACACGAATGCACACACACGCATGTACACACACGCACACACACAAACACATACACAGGCACACACACATGCAGACGCACACACGCAAAAACACACACACAAACACACCTACACACAAACACGCACACACTTGCACGCAAACACACACGCATACGCACACACAAACACACACACATCCACGCTCGCGCTCACACACACACACTCACACAAACACACACACATGCACACACACACACACAAACACATACGCGCACACACAAACGCACACACAAGCATGTGCACACACACAAACACACACACACACACAAAAATGAACACACACGCACAAACCCACAAACTCACACACACCCACGCTCGCGCTCACACACGCACACACACACAAACACACACACACCCACGCTCGCGCTCACACACACACACTCACACAAACACACACACACAGACAAACACATACGCGCACACACACAAACACACACACACGCACAAACATATAAACACACAAACGCACACACACACAAATGCACACACACATGCACACACACACACACAGACACACATACATGTTCAAACACAGATGCACATACACGCTCACACACACAAAGACACACACGCACACACACACACACACGCACGTGCATACATACCCACAAACACACACACACAAACACACACACGCTCGCACGCGCACACACACACACAAACACACACACGCACACAAACACACACACGGACACACACACACACATGCTCACAAATATGCACACACACGCAAAAACACACACACACGCTCAAGGATACAGACACACACGCATGCATGCACACACACACACACAAACATACACACATGCACACACACACAAACACACACACACACACAAACATACACACACACACACAAACACACACACATGCATGCACACACAGACACACACACATGCACAAACACACACACCCACGCTCGCGCTCACACACACACTCACACAAACAAACACAAACATATGCACGCACACACACACACAAATACACACACACAGAAACACACACGCACACACGAACGCACACGCACACATGCGCACACACATGCACACAAACATAAACACATACACAGGCACACACACATGCAGACGCACACACACAAAAACACAGGCACCCATGCTCGGGAACACACACATACTCACATAAAAACACACACGCACTCGCATACACACACAAAAACACACACACATACACGTACCCATGCTGTGGCACACACACACACTGACACCAACACACGCACTCGCATACACACCCACAAACACACACACAAACACACAGACGCACGCACGCACGCACACACACAGACACACACACACGCACACATACACACACATGCAATCGCACACACACAAACACACACACACGCACAAACACATACACACACAAACACACACACGCACACACACAAACACTCACACGCATGCGCGCACACACACAGACAAACACATGCACAAACACACACACACATGCATGCTCACACATACAAACACACACACGCATGCACGCGCACGGAGGCACGCACACACACACACACGCATACATACCCACAAACACACACACACATACACACACACGCACGCACACACACATGCTCACAAACATGCACACGTACACGCACAAACTCACACACACGCTCAAGGGCAAAGACACACACGCATGCATGCACACACACACAAACACACACATAGATGCACACACACACAAACACACACACGCACACACACATGCAAGCACAAACACACACAAACACACACACACAGACACACGCACCCATGCTCTGGCACACACACACACTCACACAAACACACACACATGCACTCGCATACACACCCACAAACACACACACAAACAAACAGACGCACGCACGCACGTACGCGCACACACACAAACACACACACATGCATGCACGCATACACATACACACACGCGCACCCACACACAAACACACACACACACATGCACACCCACATACACACACACAAACACACACACCCACGCACCCATGCTCGGGAACACACACACACGCACTCGCCTACACACCCTCAAACACACACACAAACACACAGATGTACGCACACATACACACACGCACACGCACACACACTCACACACACACACACACACACATGCAGAAACACATACACAGACATGCACACACACACACAAACACACACACACACACACACACACGCACCCATGCTCGGGCACACACGCACACTCACACAAACACACACACACACATGCACTCGCATACACACCCACAAACACACACACAAACACACAGATGCAAGCACGCAGGCACGCACACACACAAACACACATGCACACGCACACACACACAAACACACACACATGCACAAACACATACACAGACACAAACACACACACACGAACACACACACAAACACACACACATGCATGCGCACACACACAGACACACATAAATGCACAAAAACACACGCTCGCGCACACACACACACACAAACACACACGCACACACACATACAAACACACGCACCCATGCTCGGGAACACACACATACTCACACAAACACACACACGCACTCGCATACACACACAAAAACACACACACATACAAGCACCCATGCTCTGGCACACACACACACACTGACACCAACAAACGCACTTGCATACACACCCACAAACACACACACAAACACACACGCACGCACGCATACACATAAATGCACGCGCACCAACACACAAACACACACATATGCACACACACATACACACACACAAACACACGCACACACACACACACACACATGCACCCATGCTCGGGCACTCACACACACTCTCAAAACACACACACGCACTCGCATACACACCCACAAACACACACAAAAACGCACAGATGCATGCACGCATGCGCACACACGCGCACGCACACATACACACACGCACGCGCACAAACACATACACACACAAACACACACACACAAACACACACACATGCATGCACACACACAGACACACACACATGCACAAACACACACCCACGCTCGCGCTCACACACACACTCACACAAACAAACACAAACATATGCACGCACACACACACACACAAATACACACGCACACACACACACACAGAAACACACATGCACACACGAACGCACACGCACACACGCGCACCCACAAACAAACACAGACACACGCACAAACACACACAAACACACACACACACACACACACATGCACCCATGCTCGGGCACACACTCATACTCACACAAACACACACACTCACTCGCATACACACCCAAAACACACACACACATACACGCACCCATGCTCTGGCACACACACACTCACACCAACACACGCACTCGCATACACACCCACAAACACACACACACAGACACACGTAAATGCACAAACACACACACACACACACGCTCGCGCACACACACACTCACACAAACACACACAAACATATGCACGCACACACACACAAACACACATGCACGCACACACACACAAACACACACACATGCACACACACAAATGCTCACAAATATGCACGCACACACAGGCACACATACACGCTCAAGAACACAGACACACACGCATGCATGCACACACACACACACAAACACACACACACACACACGCTCACACACACACACTCACACAAACACACACACAAACACACACACACACTCAAACACATACACACACAAACACACACACGCACACACACACACAAACACACACACACACATACACACACGCACAAGCACACACACACACAAACACACACACATGTACAAACACATACACACACACGCACACATGCTCACAAACATGCACACACACACACACACGCTCAAGGACACAAAACACACGCATGAATGCACACACTCACAAACACACACACACGCACACATACATGCACAACACACACACACACACACAAACAAACACACACACATACACACACATGCACGCGCAACCACACACAAACACACACACACACACACGCACAAACTCATACACACACACACACAAACACGCACACACGCACCCATGTTCGGGCACACACGCACTCGCATACACACCCACAAACGCACACACAAACACACAGACGCACGCACGCACACACACAAACACACACACACGCACACATACACATACACACACGCACGCGCACACACACAAACACACACACACGCACAAACATACACACACCCACGCTCGCGCACACACACACACTCACAGAAACACACACAAACATATGCAGGCACACACACACAAACACACAGATGCACACACGCACGCACGCACACACATAACAACACACACATGCACACACGCATACACCCACACACGCACGTGCACCCACAAACAAACACAGACACACGCACAAACACACACAAACACACACACACACATGCACACACTTGCATACACGAACGCACACACGCATGCACACACACGCACACACACATAAACACATACACAGGCACAAACACATGCAGACGCGCTCACACACACACACTCACACAAACACACACACATGCGCACACACACACACAAACACATACGCACACACACACAAACACACACACGCACGTGCACACACACACACAAACACACACACACACACAAACACGCACACACAGGCACACACACACACAAACACACACACACACCCACGCTCGCGCTC
>NC_091479.1:25682078-25687078 GCF_036971445.1 Narcine bancroftii | reverse complement strand
CACACACAAACACACACAAACACACACACACACACACACAAACACAGGCACCCATGCTCGGGAACACACACATACTCACATAAAAACACACACGCACTCGCATACACACACAAAAACACACACACATACACGTACCCATGCTGTGGCACACACACACACTGACACCAACACACGCACTCGCATACACACCCACAAACACACACACAAACACACAGACGCACGCACGCACGCACACACACAGACACACACACACATGCTCACAAACATGCACACGTACACGCACAAACTCACACACACGCTCAAGGGCAAAGACACACACGCATGCATGCACACACACACAAACACACACATAGATGCACACACACACAAACACACACACGCACACACACATGCAAGCACAAACACACACAAACACACACACACAGACACACGCACCCATGCTCTGGCACACACACACACTCACACAAACACACACACATGCACTCGCATACACACCCACAAACACACACACAAACAAACAGACGCACACACGCACGTACGCGCACACACACAAACACACACACATGCATGCACGCATACACATACACACACGCGCACCCACACACAAACACACACACACACATGCACACCCACATACACACACACAAACACACACACCCACGCACCCATGCTCGGGAACACACACACACGCACTCGCCTACACACCCTCAAACGCACACACAAACACACAGATGTACGCACACATACACACACGCACACGCAAACACACTCACACACAGACACACACACACATGCAGAAACACATACACAGACACGCACACACACACACACATGCACACACTCGCATACACGAATGCGCACACACGCATGCACACACATGCACACAAACATAAACACACACAGACAGGCACACACACATGCAGGCACACACACACACACAAACACACACAAACACACACACACACACACACACACACAAACACAGGCACCCATGCTCGGGAACACACACATACTCACATAAAAACACACACGCACTCGCATACACACACAAAAACACACACACATACACGTACCCATGCTGTGGCACACACACACACTGACACCAACACACGCACTCGCATACACACCCACAAACACACACACAAACACACAGACGCACGCACGCACGCACACACACAGACACACACACACGCACACATACACACACATGCAATCGCACACACACAAACACACACACACGCACAAACACATACACACACAAACACACACACGCACACACACACAAACACTCACACGCATGCGCGCACACACACAGACAAACACATGCACAAACACACACACACATGCATGCTCACACATACAAACACACACACGCATGCACGCGCACGGAGGCACGCACACACACACACACGCATACATACCCACAAACACACACACACAAACACACACATGCATGCACGCAGACACACACACAAACACACACACACACGCACCCATGCTCGGGAACACACACACACGCACTCGCCTACACACCCTCAAACGCACACACAAACACACAGATGTACACACACATACACACACGCACATGCACACACACTCACACACACACACACACACATGCAGAAACACATACACAGACACGCACACATACAAACAAACACACACACACACGCGCACCCATGCTCGGGCACACACGCACACTCACACAAACACACACACACACATGCACTCGCATACACACCCACAAACACACACACAAACACACAGATGCACGCACGCAGGCACGCACACACACAAAACACACGCACACGCACACGCACACACACACAAACACACACACACATGCACAAACACATACACAGACACAAACACACACACACGAACACACACACAAACACACACGCATGCATGCGCACACACACAGACACACACAAATGCACAAACACACACACACACGCTTGCGCACACACACACTCACACAAACACACACAAACATATGCACGCACACACACACAAACACACACGCATGCACACACACACAAACACACACACACGCACACACACAAATGCTCACAAACATGCACGCACACACAGGCACACATACACGCTCAAGAACACAGACACACATGCATGCATGCACACACACACACACAAACACACACACGCACCCACGCTCACACACACACACACACACAAACACACACACACACACACACACACAAACACAGGCACCCATGCTCGGGAACACACACATACTCACATAAAAACACACACGCACTCGCATACACACACAAAAACACACACACATACACGTACCCATGCTGTGGCACACACACACACTGACACCAACACACGCACTCGCATACACACCCACAAACACACACACAAACACACAGACGCACGCACGCACGCACACACACAAACACACACACACGCACAAACACATACACACACAAACACACACGCACACACACACAAACACACAGACACACGCATGCGCACACACACACACAAACACACACACACGCACAAACACACACACACAAACACACACGCACACACAAATATACACACACGCACGCGCACACACACACACAAACACACACACATGCACAAACACATACACACACACACATGCTCACAAACATGCACACACACACACACACACACACGCTCAAGGACACAGACACACACGCATGCATGCACACACACACACACATGCACGACACACACACACACAAACAAACACACACACACACACACAAACACACGCACCCATGCTCGGGCACACACACACACTCACACAAACACACACACACACACACATGCACTCGCATACACACCAACAAACACACACACAAACACACAGACGCACGCACGCAAGCACGCACACACACAAACACACACGCACACGCACACACACAAACACACACACACATGCACAAACACATACACAGACACAAACACACACATGAACACACACACACACGCGCACCCATGCTCGGGCACACACGCACACTCACACAAACACACACACACACATGCACTCGCATACACACCCACAAACACACACACAAACACACAGATGCACGCACGCAGGCACGCACACACACAAAACACACGCACACGCACACGCACACACACACAAACACACACACACATGCACAAACACATACACAGACACAAACACACACACACGAACACACACACAAACACACACGCATGCATGCGCACACACACAGACACACACAAATGCACAAACACACACACACACGCTTGCGCACACACACACTCACACAAACACACACAAACATATGCACGCACACACACACAAACACACACGCATGCACACACACACAAACACACACACACGCACACACACAAATGCTCACAAACATGCACGCACACACAGGCACACATACACGCTCAAGAACACAGACACACATGCATGCATGCACACACACACACACAAACACACACACGCACCCACGCTCACACACACACACACACACAAACACACACACACACACACACACACAAACACAGGCACCCATGCTCGGGAACACACACATACTCACATAAAAACACACACGCACTCGCATACACACACAAAAACACACACACATACACGTACCCATGCTGTGGCACACACACACACTGACACCAACACACGCACTCGCATACACACCCACAAACACACACACAAACACACAGACGCACGCACGCACGCACACACACAAACACACACACACGCACAAACACATACACACACAAACACACACACGCACACACACACAAACACACAGACACACGCATGCGCACACACACACACAAACACACACACACGCACAAACACACACACACAAACACACACGCACACACAAATATACACACACGCACGCGCACACACACACACAAACACACACACATGCACAAACACATACACACACACACATGCTCACAAACATGCACACACACACACACACACACACGCTCAAGGACACAGACACACACGCATGCATGCACACACACACACACATGCACGACACACACACACACAAACAAACACACACACACACACACAAACACACGCACCCATGCTCGGGCACACACACACACTCACACAAACACACACACACACACACATGCACTCGCATACACACCAACAAACACACACACAAACACACAGACGCACGCACGCAAGCACGCACACACACAAACACACACGCACACGCACACACACAAACACACACACACATGCACAAACACATACACAGACACAAACACACACATGAACACACACAGATACACACACGCAAGCATGCGCACACACAGACACACACAAATGCACAAACACACACACACACGCTCGCGCACACACACACTCACACAAACACACACACAAACACATACACACACACACACACACTAACACGCACACACGCACCCATGATCGGACACACACGCACTCGCATACACACCCACAAACGCACACACAAACACACAGACGCACGCACGCACACACACAAACACACACACACGCACACATACACATACACACACGCACGCGCACACACACAAACACACACACACGCACAAACATACACACACCCACGCTCGCGCACACACACACACTCACAGAAACACACACAAACATATGCAGGCACACACACACAAACACACAGATGCACACACGCACGCACGCACACACATAACAACACACACATGCACACACGCATACACCCACACACGCACGCGCACCCACAAACAAACACAGACACACGCACAAACACACACAAACACACACACACACATGCACACACTTGCATACACGAACGCACACACGCATGCACACACATGCACACACACATAAACACATACACAGGCACAAACACATGCAGACGCGCTCACACACACACACTCACACAAACACACACACATACGCATACACACACACAAACACATACGCACACACACACAAACACACACACACGCACGTG
>NC_091479.1:25647078-25677078 GCF_036971445.1 Narcine bancroftii | reverse complement strand
AGACACACACACATGCACACATACACACACATGCAATCGCACACACACAAACACACACACATGCACAAACACATACACACACAAACACACACACGCACACACACACAAACACTCACACGCATGCGCGCACACACACAGACAAACACATGCACAAACACACACACACATGCATGCTCACACATACAAACACACACACGCATGCACGCGCACGGAGGCACGCACACACACACACACGCATACATACCCACAAACACACACACACAAACACACACATGCATGCACGCAGACACACACACACAAACATACACACGTACACGCACAAACTCACACACACGCTCAAGGGCAAAGACACACACGCATGCATGCACACACACACAAACACACACATAGATGCACACACACACAAACACACACACGCACACACACATGCAACCACAAACACACACAAACACACACACACAGACACACGCACCCATGCTCTGGCACACACACACTCACACAAACACACACACATGCACTCGCATACACACCCACAAACACACACACAAACAAACAGACGCACGCACGCACGTACGCGCACACACACAAACACACACACATGCATGCACGCATACACATACACACACGCGCACCCACACACAAACACACACACACACATGCACACCCACATACACACACACAAACACACACACCCACGCACCCATGCTCGGGAACACACACACACGCACTCGCCTACACACTCTCAAACGCACACACAAACACACAGATGTACGCACACATACACACACGCACACGCAAACACACTCACACACAGACACACACACACATGCAGAAACACATACACAGACACGCACACACACACACACATGCACACACTCGCATACACGAATGCGCACACACGCATGCACACACATGCACACAAACATAAACACACACAGACAGGCACACACACATGCAGGCACACACACACACACAAACACACACAAACACACACACACACACACACACAAACACAGGCACCCATGCTCGGGAACACACACATACTCACATAAAAACACACACGCACTCGCATACACACACAAAAACACACACACATACACGTACCCATGCTGTGGCACACACACACACTGACACCAACACACGCACTCGCATACACACCCACAAACACACACACAAACACACAGACGCACGCACGCACGCACACACACAGACACACACACACGCACACATACACACACATGCAATCGCACACACACAAACACACACACACGCACAAACACATACACACACAAACACACACACGCACACACACACAAACACTCACACGCATGCGCGCACACACACAGACAAACACATGCACAAACACACACACACATGCATGCTCACACATACAAACACACACACGCATGCACGCGCACGGAGGCACGCACACACACACACACACATACATACCCACAAACACACACACACAAACACACACATGCATGCACGCAGACACACACACAAACACACACACACACGCACCCATGCTCGGGAACACACACACACGCACTCGCCTACACACCCTCAAACGCACACACAAACACACAGATGTACACACACATACACACACGCACATGCACACACACTCACACACACACACACACACATGCAGAAACACATACACAGACACGCACACATACAAACAAACACACACACACACGCGCACCCATGCTCGGGCACACACGCACACTCACACAAACACACACACACACATGCACTCGCATACACACCCACAAACACACACACAAACACACAGATGCACGCACGCAGGCACGCACACACACAAAACACACGCACACGCACACGCACACACACACAAACACACACACACATGCACAAACACATACACAGACACAAACACACACACACGAACACACACACAAACACACACGCATGCATGCGCACACACACAGACACACACAAATGCACAAACACACACACACACGCTTGCGCACACACACACTCACACAAACACACACAAACATATGCACGCACACACACACAAACACACACGCACGCACACACACACAAACACACACACACGCACACACACAAATGCTCACAAACATGCACGCACACACAGGCACACATACACGCTCAAGAACACAGACACACATGCATGCATGCACACACACACACACAAACACACACACGCACCCACGCTCACACACACACACACACACACAAACACACACACACACACACACACACAAACACAGGCACCCATGCTCGGGAACACACACATACTCACATAAAAACACACACGCACTCGCATACACACACAAAAACACACACACATACACGTACCCATGCTGTGGCACACACACACACTGACACCAACACACGCACTCGCATACACACCCACAAACACACACACAAACACACAGACGCACGCACGCACGCACACACACAAACACACACACACGCACAAACACATACACACACAAACACACACACGCACACACACACAAACACACAGACACACGCATGCGCACACACACACACAAACACACACACACGCACAAACACACACACACAAACACACACGCACACACAAATATACACACACGCACGCGCACACACACACACAAACACACACACATGCACAAACACATACACACACACATGCTCACAAACATGCACACACACACACACACACACACGCTCAAGGACACAGACACACACGCATGCATGCACACACACACACACATGCACGACACACACACACACAAACAAACACACACACACACACACACAAACACACGCACCCATGCTCGGGCACACACACACACTCACACAAACACACACACACACACACATGCACTCGCATACACACCAACAAACACACACACAAATACACAGACGCACGCACGCAAGCACGCACACACACAAACACACACGCACACGCACACACACAAACACACACACACATGCACAAACACATACACAGACACAAACACACACATGAACACACACAGATACACACACGCAAGCATGCGCACACACAGACACACACAAACACATACACACACACACACACTAACACGCACACACGCACCCATGATCGGACACACACGCACTCGCATACACACCCACAAACGCACACACAAACACACAGACGCACGCACGCACACACACAAACACACACACACGCACAAACATACACACACCCACGCTCGCGCACACACACACACTCACAGAAACACACACAAACATATGCAGGCACACACACACAAACACACAGATGCACACACGCACGCACGCACACACATAACAACACACACATGCACACACGCATACACCCACACACGCACGCGCACCCACAAACAAACAAAGACACACGCACAAACACACACAAACACACACACACACATGCACACACTTGCATACACGAACGCACACACGCATGCACACACATGCACACACACATAAACACATAGGCACAAACACATGCAGACGCGCTCACACACACACACTCACACAAACACACACACATACGCACACACACACACAAACACATACGCACACACACACAAACACACACACACGCACGTGCACACACACACACAAACACACACACACACACAAACACGCACACACACGCACACACACACACAAACACACACACACACCCACGCTCGCGCTCACACACACACTCTCACACAAACACACACAAACACACAGACGCATGTACGCATGCACACACACACAAAAAAACACACACATGCACACATACACACAAGCACAAACACACACACGCACGCACACATACACACACGCACGCACACAAACACATACACACAAACACACACACACGAACAAACACACAAACACACACACATGCATGCACACACACAGACACACACACATGCACAAACACACACACACATGCATGCTCACACATACAAACACACACACGCACGCACGCGCACGGAGGCATGCACACACACACACACGCATACATACCCACAAACACACACACTCAAACACACACATGCATGCACGCAGACACACACACACAAACATACACACATGCACACATACACACACACGCACACACACACACATGCTCACAAACATGCACACGCACACGCACAAACTCACACACACGCTCAAGGTCACAGACACACACGCATGCATGCACACACACACGAACGCACACATAGTTGCGCACACACACATTCACGCGTGCACACGCACACGCACGCACACACACACAAACACACACACATACACACACGCACACACAAACACACATAAAAACACACACACGGCTGCACACACACAAACACACACACACCCACGCTCGCGCACACACACAAACACACACACACGCATGAGCACACACACACACGGACATACACACATGCACAAACACACACATGCACCCACTTGCATACACGAACGCACACACGCATGCACACACACGCACACACACATTAACACATACACAGGCACAAACACATGCAGACGCGCTCACACACACACACTCACACAAACACACACACATGCGCACACACACACAAACACATACGCACACACACACAAACACACACACACGCACGTGCACACACACACAAAAACACACACACACAAACACGCACACACACGCACACACACAAACACACACACACACTCACGCTCGCGCTCACACACACACACACTCTCACACAAACACACACACGCACAAATATATAAACACCCAAACACACACACACACAAACACACACACACATGCGCACACACACGCAGACACACATACATGTTCAATCACACACGCACACACACACACACGTGCATACATACCCACAAACACACACAAACAAACACACGCTCGCACGCGCAAACACACACATACACACACACGCACACACACACACACATGCTCACAAATATGCACACACACACACACACGCAAAAACACACACACATGCTCAAGGATACAGACACACACACATGCATGCACACACACACAAACACACACACACACACACACACGCACACACACACACATGCTCACAAACATGCACACGCACATGCACAAACTCACACACACGCTCAAGGTCACAGACACACACACATGCATGCACACACACACGAACGCACACATAGTTGCGCACACACACATTCACTCGCGCACACGCACACGCACGCACACACACACAAACACACACACAGACAGACACGCACACACAAACACACATAAAAACACACACGGCTGCACACACACAAACACACACACACCCACGCTCGCGCACACACACAAACACACACACACGCATGAGCACACACACACATGCACAAACACACACATGCACACACTTGCATACACGAACGCACACACGCATGCACACACACGCACACACACATAAACACATACACAGGCACAAACACATGCAGACGCGCTCACACACACACACTCACACAAACACACACACATGCGCGCACACACACACAAACACATACGCACACACACACAAACACACACACGCATGTGCACACACACACACAAACACACACACACACAAACACGCACACACACGCACACGCACACACAAACACACACACACACCCACGCTCGCGTTCACACACACACACTCTCACACAAACACACACACACGCACAAATATATAAACACTCAAACACACACACACACAAACACACACACACATGCGCACACACACACAGACACACATACATGTTCCATCACACACGCACACACACACACACGTGCATACATACCCACAAACACACACAAACAAACACACGCTCGCACGTGCAAACACACACAAACACACGCACGCACACACACACACACACATGCTCACAAATATGCACACACACACACACGCAAAAACACACACACACGCTCAAGGATACAGACACACACGCATGCATGCACACACACACAAACACACACACACACACACACACACACAAAACACACACACGCACACACACATGAGCGCGCACACACACACACAAACACACGCACCCATGCTCTGGAACACACACACACACATTCACACAAACACACACACACATGCACCCGCGTACACACACACAAACACACAGACGCACACACGCACGCACGCACACACATACAAACACACACATGCATACACGCATTCACACACACACGCAGGCGCACCCACACACGTACACACACACACGCACAAACACACACAAACACACACACACACACACACCCATGCTCGGGCACACACTCATACTCACACAAACACACACACGCACTCGCATACACACCCAAAACACACACACATACACGCACCCATGCTCTGGCACACACACACTCACACCAACACACACACTCGCATACACACACACAAACACAACCACAAACACACAGAATCACGCACGCACGCACACACAGACAAACACACACACACACGCACACATACACACACACGCAATCGCACACACACACAGACACACAAACAAGCACAAACAAATACACACACACAAACACACACACACAAACACACACACGCATGCACACACACACGCATACAAACACACACACGCATGCACGCGTTCACAGGCATGCACACACACGCACACACACACACTCATACATACCCACAAACACACACACACAATCACACACATGCATGCACGCAGACACACACACACCAACATACACACACGCACACATACACACACAGGAACACACACACACATGCTCACAAACATGCACACGCACACGCACAAACCCAACACGCTCAAGGTCACAGACACACACGCATGTATGCACACACACACAAACGCACACATAGTTGCAAACACACAAGCACGCACACACACACACACGCACGCACACACACACAAAACCACACACATACACACACACACACACAAATGCACACAAAACACTCACACGCATGCACACACACAAACACACACACGCACCCACGCTCGCGCACACACACACAAACACACACACACAGACACACACATGCGCACACACGCACACACAGACACACACACACATGCACAAACACACACATGCACACACTCGCATACACGAACGCACACACACGCATGCACACACACGCACACACACATAAACACATACACAGGCACACACACATGCAGACGCACACACACAAAAACACACACACAAACACACACACACACAAACACGCACACACGTGCACGCAAACACTCACGCACACACACACACAAACACACACACGCTCGCGCTCACACACACACAAACACATACGCACACACACACAAACACACACACACACGTGCACACACACACGTGCACACACACACACAAACACACACACACACACAAACACCACACACATGCACACACACACACAAACACACACACACACCCACGCTCGCACACACATACACACTCACACAAACACACACACACATGCGCACACACACAGGAAAACACATACGCGCACACACACATGCACTCGCATACACACCCACAAACACACACACAAACACACAGACGCACGCACGCACGCACGCACACACACAAACACACACGCACACGCACACACACAAACACACACACATTCACAAACACATACACAGACACAAACACACACACAAACACACACAGAAACACACACGCAAGCATGCGCACACACAGACACACACAAATGCACAAACACACACACACACGCTCGCGCACACACACACTCACACAAACACAGACAAACATATGAACGCACACACACAAACACACACGCACGCACACACACACAAACACACACACACACACGCACACACACAAATGCTCACAAACATGCACGCACACACAGGCACACATACACGCTCAAGGACACAGACACACACGCATGCATGCACACACACACACACAAACACACACACGCACCCACGCTCACACACACACACTCACACAAACACAAACACAAACACACACACACGCTCAAACACATACACACACAAACACACACACGCACACACACACAAACACACACGCACACACACATATACACACACGCACGCGCACACACACACACACAAACACACACACATGCACAAACACATACACACACACACATGCTCACAAACATGCACACACACAAACACACACACGCTCAAGGACACAGACACACACACATGCATGCACACACTCACAAACACACACACACGCACACACACATGCACGACACACACACACACAAACAAACACACACACATACACACACACGCACGCGCAACCACAAACAAACACACACACACACATGCACAAACACATACACACACACACACACGCACACATACACATACACACACGCACGCGCACACACACAAACACACACACACACACGCTCGCGCACACACACAAACACACACACGCATGAGCACACACACACATGCACAAACACACACATGCACACACTTGCATACACGAACGCACACACGCATGCACACACACGCACACACACATAAACACATACACAGGCACAAACACATGCAGACGCGCTCACACACACACAATCACACAAACACACACAGATGCGCGCGCACACACACAAACACATACGCACACACACACACGCACGTGCACACACACACACAAACACACACACACACAAACACGCACACACACACACACGCTCACACAAACACACACACACACCCACGCTCGCGTTCACACACACACTCTCACACAAACACACACACGCACAAATATATAAACACCCAAACACACACACACACAAACACACACACACATGCGCACACACACACAGACACACATACATGTTCAATCACACACGCACACACACACACGTGCATACATACCCACAAACACACACAAACAAACAGACGCTCGCACGTGCAAACACACACAAACACACGCACGCACACACACACACACACATGCTCACAAATATGCACACACACACACACGCAAAAACACACACACACGCTCAAGGATACAGACACACACGCATGCATGCACACACACACAAACACACACACACACACACACACACAAAACACACACACGCACACACACATGAGCGCGCACACACACACACAAACACACGCTCCCATGCTCTGGAACACACACACACACATTCACACAAACACACACACACATGCACCCGCGTACACACACACAAACACACAGACGCACACACGCACGCACGCACACACATACAAACACACACATGCATACACGCATTCACACACACACGCAGGCGCACCCACACACATACACACACACACGCACAAACACACACAAACACACACACACACACACACACCCATGCTCGGGCACACACTCATACTCACACAAACACACACACGCACTCGCATACACACCCAAAACACACACACATACACGCACCCATGCTCTGGCACACACACACTCACACCAACACACACACTCGCATACACACACACAAACACAACCACAAACACACAGAATCACGCACGCACGCACACACAGACAAACACACACACACACGCACACATACACACACACGCAATCGCACACACACACAGACACACAAACAAGCACAAACAAATACACACACACAAACACACACACACAAACACACACACGCATGCACACACACACGCACACAAACACACACACGCATGCACGCGCACACAGGCATGCACACACACGCACACACACACACTCATACATACCCACAAACACACACACACAATCACACACATGCATGCACGCAGACACACACACACCAACATACACACACGCACACATACACACACAGGAACACACACACACATGCTCACAAACATGCACACGCACACGCACAAACCCAACACGCTCAAGGTCACAGACACACACGCATGTATGCACACACACACAAACGCACACATAGTTGCAAACACACAAGCACGCACACACACACACACGCACGCCCATACACACAAAACCACACACATACACACACACACACACAAATGCACACAAAACACTCACACGCATGCACACACACAAACACACACACGCACCCACGCTCGTGCACACACACACAAACACACACACACAGACACACACATGCGCACACACGCACACACAGACACACACACACATGCACAAACACACACATGCACACACTCGCATACACGAACGCACACACACGCATGCACACACACGCACACACACATAAACACATACACAGGCACACACACATGCAGACGCACACACACAAAAACACACACACAAACACACACACACACAAACACGCACACACGTGCACGCAAACACTCACACACACACACACACAAACACACACACACACGCTCGCGCTCACACACACACAAACACATACGCGCACACACACAAACACACACACACGTGCACACACACACACAAACACACACACACACACAAACACCACACACATGCACACACACACACAAACACACACACACACCCACGCTCGCACACACATACACACTCACACAAACACACACACACATGCGCACACACACAGACAAACACATACGCGCACACACACATGCACTCGCATACACACCCACAAACACACACACAAACACACAGACGCACACACGCACGCACGCACACACACAAACACACACGCACACGCACACACACAAACACACACACATTCACAAACACATACACAGACACAAACACACAAACAAACACACACAGAAACACACACGCAAGCATGCGCACACACAGACACACACAAATGCACAAACACACACACACACGCTCGCGCACACACACACTCACACAAACACAGACAAACATATGAACGCACACACACAAACACACACGCACGCACACACACACAAACACACACACACACGCACACACACAAATGCTCACAAACATGCACGCACACACAGGCACACATACACGCTCAAGGACACAGACACACACGCATGCATGCACACACACACACACACAAACACACACACGCACCCACGCTCACACACACACACTCACACAAACACAAACACAAACACACACAAACGCTCAAACACATACACACACAAACACACACACGCACACACACACAAACACACACGCACACACACATATACACACACGCACGCGCACACACACACACACAAACACACACACATGCACAAACACATACACACACACACATGCTCACAAACATGCACACACACAAACACACACACGCTCAAGGACACAGACACACACACATGCATGCACACACTCACAAACACACACACACGCACACACACATGCACGACACACACACACACAAACAAACACACACACACATACACACACACGCACGCGCAACCACAAACAAACACACACACACACATGCACAAACACATACACACACACACACACGCACACATACACATACACACACGCACGCGCACACACACGAACACACACACGCACAAACATACACACACCCACGCTCGCGCACACACACACACTCACAGAAACACACACAAACATATGCACGCACACACACACACAAACACACGCACACACACTTGAGCGCGCACACACACACACACAAACACACGCACCCATTCTCAGGAACACACACACACTCACACAAACACACACACACATGCACTCGCATCTTCTCTTCTCTTTGGCTTGGCTTCGCGGACGAAGATTTATGGAGGGGGTAAAAAGTCCACGTCAGCTGCAGGCTCGTTTGTGGCTGACAAGTCCGATGCGGGACAGGCAGACACGATTGCAGCGGTTACAAGGGAAAATTGGTTGGTTGGGGTTGGGTGTTGGGTTTTCCCTCCTTTGCCTTTTGTCAGTGAGGTGGGCTCTGCGGTCTTCTTCAAAGGAGGTTGCTGCCCGCCAAACTGTGAGGCACCAAGATGCACGGTTTGAGGCGTTATCAGCCCACTGGCGGTGGTCAATGTGGCAGGCACCAAGAGATTTCTTTAGGCAGTCCTTGTACCTTTTCTTTGGTGCACCTCTGTCACGGTGGCCAGTGGAGAGCTCGCCATATAACACGATCTTGGGAAGGCGATGGTCCTCCATTCTGGAGACGTGACCCATCCAGCGCAGCTGGATCTTCAGCAGCGTGGACTCGATGCTGTCGACCTCTGCCATCTCGAGTACTTCGACGTTAGGGGTGTAAGCGCTCCAATGGATGTTGAGGATGGAGCGGAGACAACGCTGGTGGAAGCGTTCTAGGAGCCGTAGGTGGTGCCGGTAGAGGACCCATGATTCGGAGCCGAACAGGAGTGTGGGTATGACAACGGCTCTGTATATGCTTATCTTTGTGAGGTTTTTCAGTTGGTTGTTTTTCCAGACTCTTTTGTGTAGTCTTCCAAAGGCGCTATTTGCCTTGGCGAGTCTGTTGTCTATCTCATTGTCGATCCTTGCATCTGATGAAATGGTGCAGCCGAGATAGGTAAACTGGTTGACCGTTTTGAGTTTTGTGTGCCCGATGGAGATGTGGGGGGGCTGGTAGTCATGGTGGGGAGCTGGCTGATGGAGGACCTCAGTTTTCTTCAGGCTGACTTCCAGGCCAAACATTTTGGCAGTTTCCGCAAAGCAGGACGTCAAGCGCTGAAGAGCTGGCTCTGAATGGGCAACTAAAGCGGCATCATCTGCAAAGAGTAGTTCACGGACAAGTTTCTCTTGTGTCTTGGTGTGAGCTTGCAGGCGCCTCAGATTGAAGAGACTGCCATCCGTGCGGTACCGGATGTAAACAGCGTCTTCATTGTTGGGGTCTTTCATGGCTTGGTTCAGCATCATGCTGAAGAAGATTGAAAAGAGGGTTGGTGCGAGAACACAGCCTTGCTTCACGCCATTGTTAATGGAGAAGGGTTCAGAGAGCTCATTGCTGTATCTGACCCGACCTTGTTGGTTTTCGTGCAGTTGGATAATCATGTTGAGGAACTTTGGGGGACATCCGATGCGCTCTAGTATTTGCCAAAGCCCTTTCCTGCTCACGGTGTCGAAGGCTTTGGTGAGGTCAACAAAGGTGATGTAGAGTCCTTTGTTTTGTTCTATGCACTTTTCTTGGAGCTGTCTGAGGGCAAAGACCATGTCAGTGGTTCCTCTGTTAATACCTAGTGTCGCCGAGACTCGCATACACACACACAAACACAAAGACGCACACACGCACGCACGCACACACATACAAACACACACATGCATACACGCATACACCCACACACGCACGCGCACCCACAAACAAACACAGACACATGCACAAACACACACAAACACACACAGACAAACACATGCACACACACGCACACACACATAAACACATACACAGGCACAAACACATGCAGACGCGCTCACACACACACACTCACACAAACACACACACATGCGCACACACACACACAAACACATACGCACACACACACAAACACACACACACGCACGTGCACACACACACACAAACACACACACACAAACACGCACACACACGCACACACACACCCACGCTCGCGCTCACACACCTACACTCTCACACAAACACACACACACGCACAAATATATAAACACCCAAACACACACACACACAAACACACACACACATGCGCACACACACACAGACACACATACATGTTCAATCACACACGCACACACACACACACACGTGCATACATACCCACAAACACACACAAACAAACACACGCTCGCATGCGCAAACACACACAAACACACACACGCACACACACACACACACACATGCTCACAAATATGCACACACACACACGCAAAAACACACACACACGCTCAAGGATACAGACACACACGCATGCATGCACACACACACAAACACACACACACACGCACACACACAAAACACACACACGCACACACACATGAGTGCGCACACACACACACACAAACACACGCACCCATGCTCTGGAACACACACACACACTCACACAAACACACACACACATGCACCCGCATACACACACACAAACACACACACAGATGCACCCGCGTACACACACACAAACACACAGACGCACACACGCACGCATGCACACACATACAAACACACACATGCACACACGCATTCACACACACACGCAGGCGCACCCACACACATACACACACACTCGCACAAACACACACAAACACACACACACACACGCACCCATGCTCGGGCACACACTCATACTCACACAAACACACACACGCACTCGCATACAAACCCAAAACACACACACATACACGTACCCATGCGCTGGCACACACACACTCACACCAACACACACACTCGCATACACACCCACAAACACACAGAATCACGCACGCATGCACACACAGACAAACACACACACACGCACACATACACACACACGCAATCGCACACACACACAAACACACAAACAAGCACAAACAAATACGCACACACAAACACACACACACGCATGCACACACACACGCACACAAACACACACACGCATGCACGCGCACACAGGCATGCACACACACGCACACACACACACTCATACATACCCACAAACACACACACACAATCACACACATGCATGCACGCAGACACACACACACCAACATACACACACGCACACATACACACACAGGCACACACACACACATGCTCACAAACATGCACACGCACACGCACAAACCCAACATGCTCAAGGTCACAGACACACACGCATGTATGCACACACACTCAAACGCACACATAGTTGCAAACACACAAGCACGCGCACACACACACACGTACGCACACACACACAAACCCACACACATACACACACGCACATACAAACGCACACAAAAACACTCACACGCATGCACACACACAAACACACACACGCACCCACGCTCGCGCACACACACACAAACACACACACACAGACACACACATGCGCACACACGCACACACAGACATACACACACATGCACAAACTCGCATACACGAACGCACACACACGCATGCACACACACGCACACACACATAAACACATACACAGGCACACACACATGCAGACGCACACACACAAAAACACACACACAAACACACACACACAAACACGCACACACGTGCACGCAAACACTCACGCACACACACACGCTCGCGCTCACACACACACAAACACATACGCACACATACACAAACACACACACACGTGCACACACACACAAACACACACACACACAAACACACACACACAAACACATACACACATGCACACACACACAAACACACACACACCCACGCTCGCGCACACATACACACTCACACAAACACACACACACATGCGCGCGCACACAGACAAACACATACGCGCACACACACAAACACACACACATGCACAAACATATAAACAAACAAACACACACACACAAACACACACACATGCGCGCACACACACAGACTCACATACATGTTCAAACACACACGCACACACACACACACGCACGTGCATACATACCCACAAACACACACACACACATACACACACACGCTCGCATGCGCACACACACACAAACACACACACGCACACAAACACACACACACACACACACACATGCTCACAAATATGCATACACACACGCAAAAACACACACACGCTCATGGATACAGACACACACGCATGCATGCACACACACACACAAACACACACACACACACGCACACACACACAAACACACACACACACACACATGTGTGCGCACACACACACACACAAACACACACACCCATGCTCTGGAATACACACACACTCACACAAACACACACATACATGCACTCGCATACACACACACACAACACACAGACGCACACACGCACGCACGCTCACTCATACAAACATACACATGCACACACGCATACACACACACACGCACGCGCACCCACACACAAACACACACGCACAAACACACACAAACAAACACACACACACGCACCCATGCTCGGGAACACACACATACTCACACAAACACACACACACACTAGCATATACACCCAAAACACACACACATACACGCACCCATGCTCTGGCACACACACACACTCACACCAACACACACACTCGCATACACACCCACAAACACGCACACAAACACACAGACGCACGCACGCACGCACACACAGACAAACACACACACCCGCACACATACACACACGCAATCGCACACAGACACAAACACACAAACAAGCACAAACAAATACACACACACAAACACACACACACAAACACACACACACAAACACACACACACACATGCACACACACACACACGCACGCACGCGCACACAGGCATGCACACACACGCACACACACACACTCATACATACACACAAACACACACACACAATCACACACATGCATGCACGCAGACACACACACACACAAACATACACACACGCACACATACACACACAAGCACACAAACACACATGCTCACTAACATGCACACGCACATGCACAAACAAACACATCCTCAAGGTCACAGACACACACGCTGCATGCACACACAGACAAACGCACACATAGTTGCACACACACATGCACGCACACACACACGCACACACACACACAAACACACACATACACACACGTACACACACAAACACACACAAAACACTCACACGCATGAACACACACAAACACACACGCACCCACGCTCGCGCACTCTCACACAAACACACACACACACGCATGCGCGCGCACACACACAGACACACATACATGCACAAACACACACATGCACACACTCGCATACACTAATGCACACACACGCATGTACACACATGCACACACACATAAACACATACACAGGCACACACACATGCAGACGCACACACGCAAAAACACACACACAAACACACACACAAACACGCACACACTTGCACGCAAACACTCACGCACACACACACACAAACACACACACACGCTCGCGCTCACACACACACAAACACATACGCACACACACACAAACACACACACACGTGCACACACACACAAACACACACACACAAACACACACACAAACACGCACACACATGCACACACACACAAACACACACACACACCCACGCTCGCGCACACATACACACTCACACAAACACACACATACATGCACACACACACAGACAAACACATACGCGCACACACACAAACACACACACATGCACAAACATATTAACAAACAAACACACACACAAACACACACACACATGCGCACACACACACAGACACACATACATGTTCAAACACACACGCACACACACACACACGCACGTGCATACATACCCACAAACACACACACATACACACACACGCTCGCATGCGCACACACACTCAAACACACACATGCACACAAACACACACATGCACACACACACACACACATGCTCACAAATATGCACACACACACACAAAAACACACACACGCTCAAGGATACAGACACACACGCATGCATGCACACACACACACAAACACACACACACACACGCACACACACACAAACACACACACACGCACACACACATGAGCGCGCACACACACACACACACACAAACACACACACGCATGTTCTGGAATACACACACACTCACACAAACAAACACATACATGCACTCGCATACACACACAAAACACAGATGCACACACGCACGCACGCTCACTCATACAAACATACACATGCACACATGCATACACACACACACGCACGCGCACCCACACACAAACACACACACACGCACAAACACGCACAAACAAACACACACACGCACCCATGCTCGGGCACACACACATACTCACACAAACACACACACACACTCGCATACACACCCAAAACACACACACATACACGCACCCATGCTCTGGCACACACACACTCACACCAACACACGCACTCGCATACACACCCACAAACACGCACACAAACACACAGACGCACGCACGCACGCACACACAGACAAACACGCACACCCGCACACATACACACACGCAATCGCACACAGACACAAACACACAAACAAGCACAAACTAATACACACACACAAACACACACACACAAACACACACACACGCATGCACACACACAAACACACACAAACACACACACACACGCACGCGCACACAGGCATGCACAAACACACACACACACACACTCATACATACCCACAAACACACACACACACACAATCACACACATGCATGCACGCAGACACACACACACACACAAACATACACACACGCACACATACACTCGCAGGCACACAAACACACATGCTCACTAACATGCACACGCACACGCACAAACAAACACATCCTCAAGGTCACAGGCACACACGCTGCATGCACACATAGACAAACGCACACATAGTTGCACACACACATGCACGCACACACACACGCACACACACACAAACACACACATACACACACGTACACACACAAACACACACAAAACACTCACACGCATGAACACACACAAACACACACACGCACCCACGCTCGCGCACTCTCACACAAACACACACACACACGCATGCGCGCACACACACACAGACACACATACATGCACAAACACACACATGCACACACTCGCATACACGAATGCACACACACGCATGTACACACACGCACACACACAAACACATACACAGGCACACACACATGCAGACACACACACGCAAAAACACACACACACAAACACACCTACACACAAACACGCACACACTTGCACGCAAACACACACGCATACGCACACACAAACACACACACATCCACGCTCGCGCTCACACACACACACTCACACAAACACACACACATGCGCACACACACACACAAACACATACGCGCACACACAAACGCACACACAAGCATGTGCACACACACACAAACACACACACACACACACAAATGAACACACACGCACACACCCACAAACTCACACACACCCACGCTCGCGCTCACACATGCACACACACAAACACACACACACCCACGCTCGCGCTCACACACACACACTCACACAAACACACACACACAGACAAACACATACGCGCACACACACAAACACACACACACGCACAAACATATAAACACACAAACGCACACACACGCAAATGCACACACACATGCACACACACACACACAGACACACATACATGTTCAAACACACATGCACATACACGCTCACACACACAAAGACACACACGCACACACACACACACACGCACGTGCATACATACCCACAAACACACACACACAAACACACACACGCTCGCACGCGCACACACACACACAAACACACACACGCACACAAACACACACACGGACACACACACACACACATGCTCACAAATATGCACACACACGCAAAAACACACACACACGCTCAAGGATACAGACACACACGCATGCATGCACACACACACACACAAACATACACACATGCACACACACACAAACACACACACACACACAAACATACACACACACACACAAACACACACACATGCATGCACACACACAGACACACACACATGCACAAACACACACACCCACGCTCGCGCTCACACACACACTCACACAAACAAACACAAACATATGCACGCACACACACACACAAATACACACACACAGAAACACACACGCACACACGAACGCACACGCACACACGCGCACACACATGCACACAAACATAAACACATACACAGGCACACACACATGCAGACGCACAGACACAAAAACACACACACACAAACACACACAAACACGCACACACACGCACAGAAACACACACGCACACACACACAAACACAAACACACCCACGCTCGCGCTCACACACGCACTCACACAAACACATACACACAAACACACACACGCACGCACACATACACACACGCACGCACACAAACACATACACACGAACACACACACACGAACAAACACACAAACACACACACATGCATGCACACACACACAGACACACACACATGCACAAACGCACACACCCACGCTCGCGCACACACACACACTCACACAAATACACACAAACATATGCACGCACACACACACAAACACACATGCACGCACACACACACAAACACACACGCACACATGAACGCACACGCACACACGCACACACACATGCACACACTCGCATACACGAACGCGCACACACGCATGCACACACATGCACACAAACATAAACACACACAGACAGGCACACACACATGCAGGCGCACACACACACACAAACACACACAAACACACACACACACACACACAAACACAGGCACCCATGCTCGGGAACACACACATACTCACATAAAAACACACACGCACTCGCATACACACACAAAAACACACACACATACACGTACCCATGCTGTGGCACACACACACACTGACACCAACACACGCACTCGCATACACACCCACAAACACACACACACGCACACACACACAAACACTCACACGCATGCGCGCACACACACAGACAAACACATGCACAAACACACACACACATGCATGCTCACACATACAAACACACACACGCATGCACGCGCACGGAGGCACGCACACACACACACACGCATACATACCCACAAACACACACACACAAACACACACATGCATGCACGCAGACACACACACACAAACATACACACATGCACACATACACACACACGCACGCACACACACATGCTCACAAACATGCACACGTACACGCACAAACTCACACACACGCTCAAGGGCAAAGACACACACGCATGCATGCACACACACACAAACACACACATAGATGCACACACACACAAACACACACACGCACACACACATGCAAGCACAAACACACACAAACACACACACACAGACACACGCAACCATGCTCTGGCACACACACACACTCACACAAACACACACACATGCACTCGCATACACACCCACAAACACACACACAAACAAACAGACGCACGCACGCACGTACGCGCACACACACAAACACACACACATGCATGCACACATACACATACACACACGCGCACCCACACACAAACACACACACACACATGCACACCCACATACACACACACAAACACACACACCCACGCACCCATGCTCGGGAACACACACACACGCACTCGCCTACACACCCTCAAACGCACACACAAACACACAGATGTACGCACACATACACACACGCACACGCACACACACTAACACACACACACACACACATGCAGAAACACATACACAGACACGCACACACACACACAAACACACACACACACACACGCACCCATGCTCGGGCACACACGCACACTCACACAAACACACACACACACATGCACTCGCATACACACCCACAAACACACACACAAACACACAGATGCAAGCACGCAGGCACGCACACACACAAACACACATGCACACGCACACACACACAAACACACACACATGCACAAACACATACACAGACACAAACACACACACACGAACACACACACAAAAACACACATGCATGCGCACACACACAGACACACATAAATGCACAAAAACACACGCTCGCGCACACACACACACACAAACACACACGCAAACACACATACAAACACACGCACCCATGCTCGGGAACACACACATACTCACACAAACACACACACGCACTCGCATACACACACAAAAACACACACACATACAAGCACCCATGCTCTGGCACACACACACACACTGACACCAACACACGCACTTGCATACACACCCACAAACACACACACAAACACACACGCACGCACGCATACACACACACACGCACCCATGCTCGGGCACTCACACACACTCTCAAAACACACACACGCACTCGCATACACACCCACAAACACACACAAAAACGCACAGATGCATGCACGCATGCGCACACACGCGCACGCACACATACACACACGCACGCGCACAAACACATACACACACAAACACACACACACACACACAAACACACACACATGCATGCACACACACAGACACACACACATGCACAAACACACACCCACGCTCGCGCTCACACACACACTCACACAAACAAACACAAACATATGCACGCACACACACACACACACAAATACACACGCACACACACACACACAGAAACACACATGCACACACGAACGCACACGCACACACGCGCACCCACAAACAAACACAGACACACGCACAAACACACACAAACACACACACACACACACACATGCACCCATGCTCGGGCACACACTCATACTCACACAAACACACACACTCACTCGCATACACACCCAAAACACACACACACATACACGCACCCATGCTCTGGCACACACAAACTCACACCAACACACACAAACATATGCACGCACACACACACAAACACACACGCACGCACACACACACAAACACACACACATGCACACACACAAATGCTCACAAATATGCACGCACACACAGGCACACATACACGCTCAAGAACACAGACACACACGCATGCATGCACACACACACACACACAAACACACACACGCACCCACGCTCACACACACACACTCACACAAACACATACACAAACACACACACACACTCAAACACATACACACACAAACACACACACGCACACACACACAAACACACACACACACATACACACACGCACAAGCACACACACACACAAACACACACACATGTACAAACACATACACACACACGCACACATGCTCACAAACATGCACACACACACACACACACACGCTCAAGGACACAAAACACACGCATGAATGCACACACTCACAAACACACACACACGCACACATACATGCACGACACACACACACAAACAAACACACACACATACACACACATGCACGCGCAACCACACACAAAGACACACACACACACGCACAAACTCATACACACACACACACACACAAACACGCACACACGCACCCATGTTCGGGCACACACGCACTCGCATACACACCCACAAACGCACACACAAACACACAGACGCACGCACGCACACACACAAACACACACACACGCACACATACACATACACACACGCACGCGCACACACACAAACACACACACACGCACAAACATACACACACCCACGCTCGCGCACACACACACACTCACAGAAACACACACAAACATATGCAGGCACACACACACAAACACACAGATGCACACACGCACGCACGCACACACATAACAACACACACATGCACACACGCATACACCCACACACGCACGTGCACCCACAAACAAACACAGACACACGCACAAACACACACAAACACACACACACACATGCACACACTTGCATACACGAACGCACACACGCATGCACACACACGCACACACACATAAACACATACACAGGCACAAACACATGCAGACGCGCTCACACACACACACTCACACAAACACACACACATGCGCACACACACACACAAACACATACGCACACACACACAAACACACACACGCACGTGCACACACACACACAAACACACACACACACACAAACACGCACACACACGCACACACACACACAAACACACACACACACCCACGCTCGCGCTCACACACACACTCTCACACAAACACACACAAACACACAGACGCATGTACGCATGCACACACACACAAAAAAACACACACGCACACATACACACACGCACAAACACACACACGCACGCACACATACACACACGCACGCACACAAACACATACACACAAACACACACACACGAACAAACACACAAACACACACACATGCATGCACACGCACACAGACACACACACATGCACAAACGCACACACCCACGCTCGCGCACACACACACACTCACACAAATACACACAAACATATGCACGCACACACACACAAACACACACGCACGCACACACACACAAACACACACGCACACATGAACGCACACGCACACACGCACACACACATGCACACACTCGCATACACGAATGCGCACACACGCATGCACACACATGCACACAAACATAAACACACACAGACAGGCACACACACATGCAGGCGCACACACACACACAAACACACACAAACACACACACACACACACACACACAAACACAGGCACCCATGCTCGGGAACACACACATACTCACATAAAAACACACACGCACTCGCATACACACACAAAAACACACACACATACACGTACCCATGCTGTGGCACACACACACACTGACACCAACACACGCACTCGCATACACACCCACAAACACACACACAAACACAGAGACGCACGCACGCACGCACACACACAGACACACACACACGCACACATACACACACATGCAATCGCACACACACAAACACACACACACGCACAAACACATACACACACAAACACACACACGCACCCATGCTCGGGCACACACACATACTCACACAAACACACACACACACTCGCATACACACCCAAAACACACACACATACACGCACCCATGCTCTGGCACACACACACTCACACCAACACACGCACTCGCATACACACCCACAAACACGCACACAAACACACAGACGCACGCACGCACGCACACACAGACAAACACGCACACCCGCACACATACACACACGCAATCGCACACAGACACAAACACACAAACAAGCACAAACAAATACACACACACAAACACACACACACAAACACACACACACGCATGCACACACACAAACACACACAAACACACACACACACGCACGCGCACACAGGCATGCACAAACACACACACACACACACTCATACATACCCACAAACACACACACACACACAATCACACACATGCATGCACGCAGACACACACACACACACAAACATACACACACGCACACATACACTCGCAGGCACACAAACACACATGCTCACTAACATGCACACGCACACGCACAAACAAACACATCCTCAAGGTCACAGGCACACACGCTGCATGCACACATAGACAAACGCACACATAGTTGCACACACACATGCACGCACACACACACGCACACACACACAAACACACACATACACACACGTACACACACAAACACACACAAAACACTCACACGCATGAACACACACAAACACACACACGCACCCACGCTCGCGCACTCTCACACAAACACACACACACACGCATGCGCGCACACACACACAGACACACATACATGCACAAACACACACATGCACACACTCGCATACACGAATGCACACACACGCATGTACACACACGCACACACACAAACACATACACAGGCACACACACATGCAGACACACACACGCAAAAACACACACACACAAACACACCTACACACAAACACGCACACACTTGCACGCAAACACACACGCATACGCACACACAAACACACACACATCCACGCTCGCGCTCACACACACACACTCACACAAACACACACACATGCGCACACACACACACAAACACATACGCGCACACACAAACGCACACACAAGCATGTGCACACACACACAAACACACACACACACACAAATGAACACACACGCACA
The DNA here is from genome assembly GCF_036971445.1 of Narcine bancroftii. Taxonomy (NCBI): domain Eukaryota; kingdom Metazoa; phylum Chordata; class Chondrichthyes; order Torpediniformes; family Narcinidae; genus Narcine; species Narcine bancroftii. The sequence goes on along the minus strand of NC_091479.1, from coordinate 25,651,498 downwards.
CACCCACAAACTCACACACACCCACGCTCGCGCTCACACACGCACACACACAAACACACACACACCCACGCTCGCGCTCACACACACACACTCACACAAACACACACACACAGACAAACACATACGCGCACACACACAAACACACACACACGCACAAACATATAAACACACAAACGCACACACACGCAAATGCACACACACATGCACACACACACACACAGACACACATACATGTTCAAACACACATGCACATACACGCTCACACACACAAAGACACACACGCACACACACACACACACGCACGTGCATACATACCCACAAACACACACACACAAACACACACACGCTCGCACGCGCACACACACACACAAACACACACACGCACACAAACACACACACGGACACACACACACACACATGCTCACAAATATGCACACACACGCAAAAACACACACACACGCTCAAGGATACAGACACACACGCATGCATGCACACACACACACACAAACATACACACATGCACACACACACAAACACACACACACACACAAACATACACACAAACACACAAACACACACACATGCATGCACACACACAGACACACACACATGCACAAACACACACACCCACGCTCGCGCTCACACACACACTCACACAAACAAACACAAACATATGCACGCACACACACACACAAATACACACACACAGAAACACACACGCACACACGAACGCACACGCACACACGCGCACACACATGCACACAAACATAAACACATACACAGGCACACACACATGCAGACGCACAGACACAAAAACACACACACACAAACACACACAAACACGCACACACACGCACAGAAACACACACGCACACACACACAAACACAAACACACCCACGCTCGCGCTCACACACGCACTCACACAAACACATACACACAAACACACACACGCACGCACACATACACACACGCACGCACACAAACACATACACACGAACACACACACACGAACAAACACACAAACACACACACATGCATGCACACACACACAGACACACACACATGCACAAACGCACACACCCACGCTCGCGCACACACACACACTCACACAAATACACACAAACATATGCACGCACACACACACAAACACACATGCACGCACACACACACAAACACACACGCACACATGAACGCACACGCACACACGCACACACACATGCACACACTCGCATACACGAACGCGCACACACGCATGCACACACATGCACACAAACATAAACACACACAGACAGGCACACACACATGCAGGCGCACACACACACACAAACACACACAAACACACACACACACACACACAAACACAGGCACCCATGCTCGGGAACACACACATACTCACATAAAAACACACACGCACTCGCATACACACACAAAAACACACACACATACACGTACCCATGCTGTGGCACACACACACACTGACACCAACACACGCACTCGCATACACACCCACAAACACACACACACGCACACACACACAAACACTCACACGCATGCGCGCACACACACAGACAAACACATGCACAAACACACACACACATGCATGCTCACACATACAAACACACACACGCATGCACGCGCACGGAGGCACGCACACACACACACACGCATACATACCCACAAACACACACACACAAACACACACATGCATGCACGCAGACACACACACACAAACATACACACATGCACACATACACACACACGCACGCACACACACATGCTCACAAACATGCACACGTACACGCACAAACTCACACACACGCTCAAGGGCAAAGACACACACGCATGCATGCACACACACACAAACACACACATAGATGCACACACACACAAACACACACACGCACACACACATGCAAGCACAAACACACACAAACACACACACACAGACACACGCAACCATGCTCTGGCACACACACACACTCACACAAACACACACACATGCACTCGCATACACACCCACAAACACACACACAAACAAACAGACGCACGCACGCACGTACGCGCACACACACAAACACACACACATGCATGCACGCATACACATACACACACGCGCACCCACACACAAACACACACACACACATGCACACCCACATACACACACACAAACACACACACCCACGCACCCATGCTCGGGAACACACACACACGCACTCGCCTACACACCCTCAAATGCACACACAAACACACAGATGTACGCACACATACACACACGCACACGCACACACACTAACACACACACACACACACATGCAGAAACACATACACAGACACGCACACACACACACAAACACACACACACACACACGCACCCATGCTCGGGCACACACGCACACTCACACAAACACACACACACACATGCACTCGCATACACACCCACAAACACACACACAAACACACAGATGCAAGCACGCAGGCACGCACACACACAAACACACATGCACACGCACACACACACAAACACACACACATGCACAAACACATACACAGACACAAACACACACACACGAACGCACACACAAAAACACACATGCATGCGCACACACACAGACACACATAAATGCACAAAAACACACGCTCGCGCACACACACACACACAAACACACACGCAAACACACATACAAACACACGCACCCATGCTCGGGAACACACACATACTCACACAAACACACACACGCACTCGCATACACACACAAAAACACACACACATACAAGCACCCATGCTCTGGCACACACACACACACTGACACCAACACACGCACTTGCATACACACCCACAAACACACACACAAACACACACGCACGCACGCATACACACACACACGCACCCATGCTCGGGCACTCACACACACTCTCAAAACACACACACGCACTCGCATACACACCCACAAACACACACAAAAACGCACAGATGCATGCACGCATGCGCACACACGCGCACGCACACATACACACACGCACGCGCACAAACACATACACACACAAACACACACACACACACACAAACACACACACATGCATGCACACACACAGACACACACACATGCACAAACACACACCCACGCTCGCGCTCACACACACACTCACACAAACAAACACAAACATATGCACGCACACACACACACACACAAATACACACGCACACACACACACACAGAAACACACATGCACACACGAACGCACACGCACACACGCGCACCCACAAACAAACACAGACACACGCACAAACACACACAAACACACACACACACACACACATGCACCCATGCTCGGGCACACACTCATACTCACACAAACACACACACTCACTCGCATACACACCCAAAACACACACACACATACACGCACCCATGCTCTGGCACACACAAACTCACACCAACACACACAAACATATGCACGCACACACACACAAACACACACGCACGCACACACACACAAACACACACACATGCACACACACAAATGCTCACAAATATGCACGCACACACAGGCACACATACACGCTCAAGAACACAGACACACACGCATGCATGCACACACACACACACACAAACACACACACGCACCCACGCTCACACACACACACTCACACAAACACATACACAAACACACACACACACTCAAACACATACACACACAAACACACACACGCACACACACACAAACACACACACACACATACACACACGCACAAGCACACACACACACAAACACACACACATGTACAAACACATACACACACACGCACACATGCTCACAAACATGCACACACACACACACACACACGCTCAAGGACACAAAACACACGCATGAATGCACACACTCACAAACACACACACACGCACACATACATGCACGACACACACACACAAACAAACACACACACATACACACACATGCACGCGCAACCACACACAAAGACACACACACACACGCACAAACTCATACACACACACACACACACAAACACGCACACACGCACCCATGTTCGTGCACACACGCACTCGCATACACACCCACAAACGCACACACAAACACACAGACGCACGCACGCACACACACAAACACACACACACGCACACATACACACACGCACGCACACAAACACATACACACAAACACACACACACGAACAAACACACAAACACACACACATGCATGCACACGCACACAGACACACACACATACATATGCAGGCACACACACACAAACACACAGATGCACACACGCACGCACGCACACACATAACAACACACACATGCACACACGCATACACCCACACACGCACGTGCACCCACAAACAAACACAGACACACGCACAAACACACACAAACACACACACACACATGCACACACTTG